>NW_027310102.1:0-211447 GCF_047496795.1 Chiloscyllium punctatum | reverse complement strand
ATGAGAGGCAACTTGACAGACAGGCTTAGATAGAGTGATGAGAGGCTTAGATCGAGTGAACAACCAGAGACTCTTTTTCCCAGGTGGAAATGACTATCATAAGAGGGCATAATTTCAAGGTGAATGGAGGCATGCTTAGTGGAGATGTCAGAGGTAGGTTCCTATTACAGAGTGATGAGTGTGCGGAATGTACTCCCAGCAGTGGTAGTAGAGTCAGATACAGTAAGTGTATCTAAGTAACTCATGGCTACGTAAATGAATGATAGCAAAATGAAGGGAATATAGGTTAGTTTGATCTTAGAAGAGGATAAAAGGTTAGCACATGGACCAAATGTCCTGTACTGTGTTGTACTGTTCGATGTTCTATGTACTGAACTGAACAGTTATTACATATTAGCAACAAATAGATTTTCAAAGCTCTATTAGCGAACATTAGAATAATGATAAATCTCACCTTGCTATTTGACTGAGCTATGTGTGGACATAAACAGGAATTATTGCAGGGAAAAGTAATTAAGGTTTTCAAAATTAATAAATTTGAAGTTACCGAGGTCATTCAAATGGCGGCCTTTGTGGGGAGCCGCAGAAAATGGTGGAGATACTAAATGAGTATTTTGCATCAGTATTTAACGTGGAAAAGGATATGGAAGGGATATAGACTGTCGGGAAATAGATGGTGATATCTTGCACAATGTCCAGATAACAGAGAAGGAAACCCTGGATGTCTTGAAATGGGTAAAGGTGGATAAATCCCCAGGACCTGATCAGGTATACCCGAGAACTCTGCGGGAAACTAGAGAAGTGATTGTTGGGCCTCTTGCTGAGATATTTGTATCATCGATAGTCACAGGTGAGGCGCCGGAAGACTGGACTTTGGCTAATGTGGTGCCAACGTTAGGGCAAGAAGGGCAGTAAGGACAAGCCAGGGAACAATAGACCAGTGAGCCTGACCTCGGTGGTGGGCAAGTTGTTGGAGCAAATCCTGAGAGACCAGACGTACATGTGTTTGGAAAGCCAAGCACTGATTATGGATAGTCATCATGGCTTTGTGCGTGGGAAATCATATCTCACAAACTTGCTTGAGTTTTTTGAGGAAGTAACAAAGAGGTTTGATTTTGGCAGAGCAGTAGATGCGATTTATATGGACTTCAGTAAGGCGTTCTTCCCATAGGAAACTAATTAGTAAGGTTAGATCTCACGGAATATGGGGAGAACTAGCCATTTGGATACAGAACTGGCTCAAAGGTAGAAGACAGAGGGTGGTGGTGGAGGGTTGTTTTTCAGACTGGATGTCTGTGACCAGTGGAGTGCCACAAGGATCGGTGATGGTTCCTCTACATTTTGACATTTATATAAATGACTTGGATGCGAGCATAAGAGGTATAGTTAGTAAGTTTGCAGATGACACCAAAATTGGAGGTGCACTGGAGAGCCAAGAGGGCTACCTCACATTACAATAGGATCTGGACCAGATGGACCAATGGGCTGAGAAGTAGCAGATGGAGTTTAATTCAGTTAAATGCGAGGTGCTGCATTTTGGGAAAACAAATCTTAGCAGGACTTATACACTTAGTGGTAAGGTCCTTGGGAGTGTTGCTGAACAAAGAGACCTTGGAGTGCAGGTTCATAGCTCCTTGAAAGTGAAGTCGCAGGTAGATAGGATAGTGAAGGCGGCGTTTGGTATGCTTTCCTTTATTGGTCAGAGTATTGAGTACAGAAGTCAGAAGGTCATGTTTTGGGCTGTACAGGACAGTGGTTAGGCCACTGTTGGAATATTTCGTGCAATTCTGGCCTCCTACCTACCGGTAAGAAGTTGTGAAACTTGAAAGGGTTCAGAAAAGACTTACAAGGATGTTGCCAGGGTTGGAGGATTTGAACTACAGGGAAAGGCTGAACAGTCTGGGGCTGTTTTCCCTGGAGCATTGGAGGCTGAGGCGTGACCATATAGAGATTTACAAAATTTTGAGGGGCATGGATAGGGTAAGTAGGCAAAGTCTTTTCTCTGGGGTCGGGGAGTCTAGAACTAAAGATGGTAGGTTTAGGTTGAGATGGGAAGATATAAAAGAGACCTACAGGGCAACTTTTTCACACAGAGGGTCGTAAGTGTATAGAATGAGCTGCCAGAGGAAGTGGTGAAGGCTGGTACAATTGCAACATTTAAGAGGCATTTGGATTGGTATATGAATAGGAAGCGTTTGGAGGGATATGGTGGGATTAGATTGTGTTGGGAAATGTGGTCGGCATGGATGGGTTGGAGTGAAGGGTCTGTTTCCATGTTGTATGCCTCTATGACTCGATGACTCTTAATGAGAAAAAAGTCAGATTTTTACAACGAGTGTTGTATCAGAAATCATTGATTCTTTTGTATGTGTGATGATCTGAAAGAAAATGGATTTTTATATTACTGTATTAGTACAAGGGAACACTAGATTATTTTCAAATATGAAATTCACTAATTGTTAGCCAGAATAAGTTAAAGCTTTGTGAAATTATTGTAATGCTGATGACTTAATAATTGTTGTTAGAATTCTGAAAAAAGAAAATGTTATACTATTTGTCCTAAGAGTCAATAAATTAAATTGATATATGAACCACAATATACCTGTTAGCAAAACTAATTTAAATTATTATGCAATTATTGTCAAGGCAATGACTTGATAATTAGTGCTAGTATCTAAACAAATAAATTGATTCAATATTTTGAAAGCATTTTGCTCTGAAATTGATTGGATATTTATTAAGATCGGAAAACGGAGGGAATAAAATGCAATAGCTCGCTTGATTGGATTGAAGAAGAAAATGAGACAGTCCATGTCAGTGTCAGTTACCACAGCACAGTCCTTTTGGAGACAGGTCCCACCTGCAGATAGAGCTGAGCGATGCAGCAACCAACAGATCAGACCTAAACTCTACATTCATTCCACATCCAGTCGAGAATGGTGGTGGAGAATTGAACAACTCACCGGAAAAGGAGGTTCTACAAATATTCCCATCATCAATGATGGAAGAGCTGAACACATCAGTGCAAAAGATAAGGCTGAAGCTTTCTGGGAGCTAAATATCCAAGAATGCACATCCAAATGAAAAGGCAGGCAGGTGGGCAGAGAGGCTGGGGTTAGTGAACAGTAAGAAATGGAATTAAGTCAAGAGCAATAAATGACATTGGCTCAGATGATGTAGAATCTGTGTGGGTGGAGATGAGGAACCGCAAAGGTTAAAAAAAACATAATGGGAGTTATCTGTAGAGCTCCAAACAATAGTCAGGATTTGGGCATAAGTTACATGAGGAGATAGGAAAAGCATGTAAGGAAGGTAAGGTTACAGTGATCGGGGGGATTTCAATATGCAGGGGGACTGGGAAAATCAGGATGATAGTGGATTGCAAGAAAATGAATTTGTGGAATCTCTGCAACATGGCTTTTTGAAGAAGGTTGCAGTGGAGCCCACTAGGGAACAGGCAATTCTGGATTTAGTGTTGTGCAATGAGGCAGACTTGATAAGGGAGGTTAACGTGAATGAACACTGAGGAGGCAGGGACCATAATATGATAGAATTTACGCGGCAGTTTGAGAGGGAGAAGATGGAATCAGATGTAACTGTATTCCAGCTGAATAAAGGCAGCTACAGAGACATGAGGGAGAAGCTGGAGTGAATTGACTGAGAGAGGAGTCAAGCAGGAAAGAGAGTGGAACAGTGATGGCTAGGGATTCTGGGAGTGTCCGGGTGACACAGTAAAAATTCATCCCGAGGAAAAAGCAGCATGGATCAGGGAGGGTGAGGCAACCATGGCTGACTCGGGAAGTCAGGGAAAGCATACAAGCAACATATCACATGGCAAAGGGCAGTGGGATGTCAGTGAAATGGGAAGCCAAAAAAGAACAATGGAGAACAATGAAGAAAAAACATAAGGAGAAAGAAGATTAAGCATGAGAGAAAGCGAGTGTGTAATATTAAAAACATGATTGCCGGAGTTTCTTTAGTTACATAAAGTTCAAAAGAGAGGCGAAAATGGACATGTGCTGCTGGAAATTGAGGCTGGAAGAATAGTAATGGGGAACAAAGAAATGGATAAGGAACTGAATAAGTACTTTGCATCAGTCTCCATGGTGGAAGACACAAATAATATCCCAAAATTTCAGGGACAGTCGGGGTGGCGGGGATGGGGGTGGGGCGGGTGGCGGTGGAACAGAGATGAGTGTGGAATATAAATCACGAACAGATCAGGCTTGGTCTTATTGAATGGTAGAGCAGGCTCGAGGGGTCGAATGGTCACCTTCTTCTTCTTTCTCACATGATCCCAGGACTGACAGCTTTGTTTAAAATTCATTCACTAGATGTAGGTGCCACTGGCTAGGGCAAAATGTATTACCCAGAGAGCATTTAAGAGTCACCAAGGAGAAAATGCTAAAAAATTGAAAAATTTGAAAATAGATCTATTACCTGGACAGATGGACCACGCCCCAGAAGGTGATAGCTGAAGGGATAGTGGAGGCTTTAATTGTGAGCTTTCCGGTATCACTGGAGTCAGGGACTGTCCCAGAGGACAGGAACATTGCTAATATAACCCCCAACCACAAGAAGGGAGTAAGGAAAAAGAAGGGAAATAACTGGGTATTAATCCTAGCCTCAGTCATTGGTAAATTGTTGGTACTATTTTGTCAGTAATATTTAACGAACTGGTTATTTCAATTATAATGCAATCTCTACAAAAAGACCAAATATTTTTTTGACGACAACAAATTTTCAAACAACTTCTCTCAATCTATCTCTCCTTCCTTTTCATTAGACAAAGTAGGGAGGCATGGAAACACTACAGTGATGTAAGCTATATGTAATACAGTGAGACAGGAAAGCTAGTATGGCTCATGTTGATTCTTGAAACCCACACAGTGAAGCAACACATTCACTGCATAATAAAGATTAGACAACATTTCAACCCCACTCATACCGGCATGACAGAAATAAAATGTGGGTTGGTTGGACAGGCTGGTTTTGTTTCAGTTGGAGTGAGGGGTGACATGACTGAAGTATATAAGATCCTGCATGGTTTGATAAGGTGGATGTGGAAAGGATATTTCCTCTTGTGGGTCATTCCTGAACTAGAGGGAACTGCTTTAAAATTGGCTTCACCCTTTCAGGACATAGATAATGAAATTTGTTTCCTCTCAGAAGGCTGTGCAACTTTGGAACTCTGCCCCAGAAGGTGGATTCACTGAGTATTTTTAAGACACCGGTTGATAGATTCGTGTTAAGGGGCATTGGGGCAAGATGGAATAAAAATCACAAACAGATCAGGCTTGGTCTTCTTGAATGGTGGAGCAGGCTCAAGGGGCATAATGGTCACCTTCTGCTTCTTTCTCACATGATCCCAGACTGAGAGCTTTGTTTAAAATTCATTCACTGGATGCAGGCGCCACTGGCTAGGGCAACATTTATTACCCAGAGAGCAGTTAAGAGTTAACAATATTGCTGTGGGTCAGGAGTCACATGCAGGCCAGACCAGGTAAGGATGGCAGATTCCTTCCCTAAAGGACATCAGTGACACAGATGGGTTTTTCCTGACAATCAATAATAGTTTCATGGTCATCAACAGACCCATAATTTTAGATGATTATTAAATTCAAGGTCCACATTTGCTGTAATGCGATTTGAATCAGGGTCCCCAGAATATTCGCTGGGTCTCTGGATTAACAGTTCAGCAATGATAACACGAGGCTGTTACCGAGCTACAAAGGGACAGTTTTACGGGTGGAAACCAAATCCTTGATCAAACTGGATTAAATAAAGGAGTGCTGATAGAATGGAGGAGAGTTGAAGGGATTGGGGGAAGAGAATTACCAAGTTTAGGTTCAAAGCAGCTGAAACTAAAGCCACCAACAGGGAGGAGATGAAAACAAGAAACTCTCATGCAGCTGGAATTGGATAAGTGCAGCTACCTCAGGGAGGTGTGGAACTACACTGGGAGGACAGGGTGAAGGCATGGGTAGGTTTAAAAGCAGTGAACCAAATTTTGAAATCATATTTCTGAACATAATGTCGATGAGGTTAAAATGGAGGGAGATGTCTTTCGTGACTTGCTTTAAGGACACAGACAGTAGAATCTGAGGTGATCATGAGGATGTGGAGGTGAAGGTGGGAGACAAGCTGGGACTGTGTTGGAGTAGTCACTGTGAGAGGGAACAAATGCTGGATGCAGGGTTTCAGCAGCTGATGGACTGACACTGAGGTGAGCCATCAGAAACTGAGCAAGTGACCACCATCTAATAGGACAGAGAAACTGATCCATCAGCCTGAAACTGACTGACCACGTGGCTGTCAGTGACTCCAACACAAGTGAATGGAAACATTGCTCAGAGCCTGTTTCTGTAACATTCAACACAACCAGGAAATGGAAAGTGAATAATTAGCTGAAAACAAGGCGACTGCTCTGTTAGAGTCAAAATCATTCAATGTTCAGTTATTGAATATTACTGACTCTCAGAATATTCTAACCTGCAGAATCACAGTAAAAGGGGAAAGTAAACAACATTCTTGGCAAAGACAGAATGAACCAACTACTTGTATAAAACTAGCTCAAAACAAAGGTGCTGAATCCTCCACAAACTGACAAACACAGGTATATGACAAACACACCATCAGTTTGTAGATAGACAATGAAATTCTTCAGAAAAACACTTCCCTGCTTATGGTGTGCGGTAGAAATCATTCTCAGTGAGAACTGCCACTTATTTCCTTTGAAAAGAGTCTCTGTTTCCCTTCAGAAAAGCAGGTGTGTCGCGCACTTACAGACAAAGGAAACCTGATCTGAGACTTGCAGGTTAATTAAGCTATTAGTGACAGTCCATTGCACACAACAAGAGCTTACACCACAACAGATTCTAGGGAAAACAACAATGAAATGAAAAAGGTGAATTAGTCTTAATAATCATGCAGCCTCTCTCGATTAAATAATTCTAGTCAACTTCCAAACATTTTAAAACTATTAATACCAATGCATACATATTTATTTCCTTTCCTAAGTTTCCTCCAAAAAATATATCTGACTATTCTCTTCAAAATATATTTTAAATGGTCAATTCATAATCACAATTCATTTCCAATTATTCTTAGAGCAAAACAACTTGCAAACTAAAATAGTTTTCATGTCAATAATGACACTGGAAACTTTGTTATGTAGTTTAACCATATTTCCAAATATTGTTTTGGTTCATTATTGCAGTGAAGCTAAAATTAAAGTCTATTTATTTTCTCTGATATCCTTCCATTACTTTATTCCCTAATAACAATGCCCACGGTGTAATGGGTGACAAGCATTAAAATAAAATTGAATTTTCAATGCAAGAACTGGTACAAATAATCACATATTATTCAGTTCATTCATTGTCGTTGATTATCAGAGTTATATTCATTGTATGATCATGTTAAATTCACTTAAATAATCACAGTACAATTCTCACCTCTATAGATATGTCAAAGTGAATGTCAAATTATTAATATTCCAAGTCAAACCAAATTTACATTTTGCTCTGTTTTATTCCAGGAATGACAGGATGTGTTACATTATTATGGGAAACAGGAACAAGTGAAGGTGGTGGCTCTCAGACGTGAGGCCTTAAAGCCAAAGGGCCAGGTGGTAGTTACAGTGGGGGAGGTACCTAGTGCCCCGCTCTCCTCAGAAGGCAGTGAGGATGGTGACACTGACTGGAACGGGTTAGATGGTGAAGCAGCCACGTATGGACAGAGGGACGACAATGGGTGGGATGACCCACCGCCCTATAAGACCCAGAAGGCCCTGTCTATGGCTCCACTGTGCATCAAAGCTCAAACTTGGACAGACAGTCGGGAGCAACAAGGGGAACTGACAGAAACGAAACCTGAACCGTTTATCCAGCTGAACGACAGATGTTGGTGAATGAACACCCAGCCTGACAGAGAATTGGTAATAATGGGCCTTATTGGGACAATATGGATGAATTAGTAGAGGTACACAGTCTCACCGAAAATGATGTACGGACCCTCCCTCGGCCCAAGATGCCCTGACGTGTACAGCAGAATCTGTCCCTGCAATAAGAGGGTGAGGGTGAGAGTCGGTTCCCCCAATGCACAGCCGATCAGTGGCTCCAGGCATTTACAGATATTACAGGGACACACTGGGGAGGGGACAGGCTGAATGGGCTAAAATAACTTTGGTGACTCAGAGACAAAAGGGTGATATCGAGGATCATACAGAAAGGAAGCCTGATGTATGTAAGGACCACGGGGGATGATGAAATCGGTTTGATGTATTTAAAAGATGACATGGGACCCTATTTAACTGTAATTATAAACATGGGACTCTCAGTGGGAGATAATTCTAACCACATTCTGAATTGGGCCATGAGAGCTGAGGCAAACACAGAAACACAGGGGAATAGCTGCAGTACAGGGAGGGTAATCAGACCCACAATGTTACAAGGGAAGCAGGAAAGGGCACATAGACAAGGAATGTAGGCAGAGAGAGGGAGATAGGTGTTCATATTGTGAGTAGCCTGTGTTCACGTAGGTATATGCATAGCCCATGAATATTCATTGATGCGCTGTTAAGGGGCCAACACTTTCATGATTCTAACACCGGAGCACCTTTGCCTTTTATGGCTCACCCTACAACTCAAATCCTCCAACCCGAACAACATCCTTGTAAGTCTTTTTTGAAACCTTTCAAGTTTCACAGCACCCTTCTGATAGGAGGCAGGCCGGAATTGCACACAATATTCCAAAAGTGGCCTAACGAATGTCCTGTACAGCAACATGACCTCCCACATCCTATATTCAATGCTCAAACCAATAAAGGAAAATATACTGAACACCTTCTTCATCATCCTATCTGCCTGCAACTTGACTTGAAAGGACTATGATCCTGCAGTCCAAGCTCTCTTTGTTGCGCAAACGTCTTCAGGGCCTTGCCATTCAGTGTACAAGTCCTGCCCTGATTTGCTTTTCCAAAATGCAGCACATCACATTTACCTAAATTAAACCCCATCTGATCAATATCTTATTGTAATCTGAGGTAACCTTCTTCATTATCCACACCCCTCCAATTTTGTATGACCTGTAAACTCATTTACGATACCAAATTATTTAAATGAATGACGAAAAAAATCCAGAAATAAACATCCATTTCTCTGAGATTGAATGTGCTCTGTCTGTGTAAATCCTGCCCAATGACTCTGTACCAGAGAAAGGCTGCACATGCGCCTGGCTGCACCTTGCCCCCTACAAAACTGGTGGCTCCACATGTGTACAGAGAATTCTTGCCCCGAATAAAGATGGCGGCGCGCACTCATGCCTGCAGCCACACTGAGGCAATTCCCCGTTTACTGTAAACACGAGACTGGGACGTTCAAATTTGTGTTTTCCGACGTGCACATTTTGTTTGTAAAATCTCACCGCTCATACAGAATCGCTCTCACCTCCTGCTGTTCCACAGACAGCCTTGATGATTTTTGTGGGTACCTATTATCTGCCTGGTTACTCGTTTGTCCTTAGTGTATTTGTACAATCACTCTGGATTCTCCTTAAGCCTATTTCCTAAAGCTATCTCATGTCCCCTTTTTGCCCTCCTGGTTTACCTCGAGTCTCCTCCTACTGCCCCTATACTCCTCTAGGGATTCACACTAACACAGCTCTCTGTACCTGCCATATGCCTCCTTCATTTTCTTGACCAGGCCCACAATATCTTTCGTCAGGCAGCATTCTTTACACCTACCAGCCTTGGCCTTAACAGGAACATACTGTCTGTGTACTCTCATTGTCCCATCCTATGGAGGCAATGGCAGATGAGGAGACAGACGCAATCATTCTCAGTAAAGAGGAAATGTTGGGAAAGATAACAGCCTAAAGGTAGATGGGTATCCAGGCTCTGATGGAATGCATCCCAGGGACTAAAGGAGATGGTGGGGGAGGGGGGGAGTAACAAATAGACCTCGTGATAATTTACTACCATTTGTTGGATTCTGGGATGGTTTTGACAGACTGGAAGCTGCAAATGTGGTGTTACTATTTTTCAAAAAGGACCCGTTAGCTTAACTTCTGTAGTGGGGAAAATGCTTGAATCTCTCAAGGAAGTAGTGGTGAGATATCTGGGTAGAAATTGTCTCATTGAGCAGACACAGCATGGATTTATGAAAGGCAGGTCACGTTTAACGCATTTAATGGAATTATTTGAGGATACGACGAGTACGTTGGACAAGGTGGACTCTGTGGATGTGGTGTACATGGATTTCCAGAAGGTATCCGATACGTTGCCAACAAAAGGCTGCTGAATAAGGTAAAAATGCATGGCATTGTGGGTAATGTATTATCATTGATACTGGATCGGTTAACCAACAAAAAATAAAGAATGGGAATAAACGGGTGTTTGGATTAATGTTGGCACGACAACTGTTTGCAATTTACACAAATGTTTTGGAGTTGAGGACCAAGTGTACGGTGTCAGAGTTCATATTTGATACAAAGATGAGGTAGAGCAATGTCTGCAGAGGCCTCTGTCAGTCTGCACAGGTTAAGTGAGTGGGTAAGGGTCTGGCAGATGGAGTTCAGTGTTGGGATATGTGAGGTCATCCATTTTGGTCGGACTAACAGCAAACTGATGATGAAATGGTGAAAACGTGCAGCATGCTGCTGTGCAGAGGGAGCTGGGTGTCCTTGTGCATGAATCACAGGAAGTTGGTTTGCAGGTGCAGCAGGTAATTATGGCAGTGAAGGGAATATTGTCCTTCATTGCTAGAGGGATGGTTATGATGCAGCTGTACAGGGTGCTGGAGAGGCCACACCTGGAGTACTGCGTACAGGTTTGGTCCCCTTGCATTAGCAAGGATGTACTGGCACTGGAGGGAGTACAGAGGAGGTTCACTAATTTGAGTTGGGAGTTGAGGGTTGGTGTATGTGGAGAGATTGAGAAAACTGGTTCTATAATCATTGTAATTTAGAAGAATGGGAGGTTGGAGAGGAAACAATAAAATTATGAAGGGAGTAGATAAGACAGAAGCAGGGAGGCTATTTCCACTGCGGGCGGGTCAAACTACAGAGCATTACCTCAAAATAAGGGGGAGCAGATTTAGGACTGAGTTCAGGAGGAGCTTCTTCAGCTAAAGGGTTGTGCATCTGTGGAATTCCCTGCCGAGTGCATCATTTGACGTTATCAACTTGAATGCCTTTAAGGCAAAATGTAGTTTTGTGAACAGGAAAGGAATTAAGGGTTATGGTGAGAGAGCAGGAATGTGGAGCTGAGGCCATGAAAAGATCAGCTCTGATCTTATTGAATGGTAGAGCAGGCTTAAGGGGCCAGATGAAAGTTCTTGCCTTGTGCCATCAAAATTGGCCTTTGTCCAATTCAGAACCTTAACGTTTAGATCTGGTATATTATTTTCTGTAACTATTTTAAAACTAGTAGAATCATCAGAGACTCCCAACAGTGTGGAAGCAGGTCATTCAGCCCATCACATTGATCTTGACCTGGAGAGCCTCCTAACCTTCCCCTGTAACATTGCATTTCCCAGGGCCAGCCAACCTACACATCCCTGAACACTATGGACAATTCAGCCTGGATAATCCACCAAACCTGTACATCCCTGAACACTGTGGGCAATTCAACCTGGACAATCCACCCAACCTGCACATCCCTGAACACTGTAGGCAATTCAGCCCGGACAATCCACCCAACCTGCACATCTTTGGACTGTGGGAGGAAACCAGAGCACCCGGACGAAATCCTTGCAGAAAATCCCAATAAGGTGATTATCCCTTTCTTATTTCCCAGTTCCACCTAAATAACTTCACTGGGCGTACTCCCAGGAATATCTTCCCTAAGCAAAAACATAATGCCATCCCAAATCAAAAATGCCACTCCCTCTCTTGTCCCCTTTCTAGTCTCCCTATAGCATCTATACCCTGGAACATTAAGCTGCCAGTCCTATCCATCCCTGAGTGGTGCCTCTGTAATTGCTATAATATCCCAGTGCCATGTTCAAAACCATACCCTGAGCTCATCTGCCTTCCCTGTCAGGACTCTTGCATTGAAGTAAATGCAGTGCAACTGCTCAGTCCGACTTCATTCAGCCCATCATATTAATACTGACCCTTGCCTGCCTTGACTATTTGACTTCTGAGCTCTACCAGCCTCAGACATACCACTTTTCTCAGCATCTTCTTGGGTTTACACCCACTCCCTCACTGGTTTAATGCCTCCCGAGTATCACCAGCAAGTCTCCCTGCCTAGATATTAGACACCTTCCAATTCAGGTACAAACCATTCTTCTTATGCAGGTCAACTCTACTCCAGAGGAGATCACAACGATCCAAAAAACGTGAATCCTTTTCCCCTGCACCAGCTCCTTAGCCACTCATTGAGCACCTCCTCCTCCTCCTCTGTAATATGAACATTTTTCAAGATGTCACCATTTATTTCCCCACATTCTATATCTCCCATGTACTTTTTCACAGTAAACACTAATGCAAAATACTTGTTTCCTATCTCGCCCATCGCCTGCAGCTCCACTCAATGGCTGCCTTGCTGATCTTTGAGGGTCTCTATTTTCTCCCTAGTTGGCCTTTTGTTCCTCATGTATTTACAAAAGCCCTTTGGATTATCCTTAACCCTATTCGCCAAAGCTATCTCACGTCCCCTTTTTTGCCTCCTGATTCCCCTCTTAATTATACTCCTACTGCCTTTATACTCAAAAATTTTTTGGATTGGAATAAATGCAAAATATAACATCCTGACAAAATAAACGAGGGTAGGACTTACACTCAATAAAAGTAGGGTCTTGAGTAGTGATATGGGAACAAAGCGACCGAGGGCTTCAGGTCTTTGAAGTGTGTGTTCCATGTGGACAGGGTGGTTAAGAAGGTGCTGAGCACACTTACCTTCATCGTTCAGACCTTTGAGTCCAGGAGTTGGGACGTTATGTTGAGGATGTACAGGACGTTGGGGAGGCCTCTTCTGGAATACTGTGTCCAGTTCTGGTTGTGCTGTTATAGGAAGGATATTATTAAAGTGGAGCAGGTTCAGAAGAGATTTACCAGCATGTTTCCATGAATGGAGGGATTGTGTTCGAAGGAGAGGCTGGATAACCGGGGGTGGGGGGGGAATTCAAAACTCAGGTGCATTCATTTTGAGAAGAAATTAGAAAGATTTGGGAAAAGACATTAGGGTTTTAAAAAAAAATTATACGTGTGAAATGAACTTCCAGAGGAAGTGGTAGCTGTGAATACAATCACAATATTTAAAAGACTTTCAGATAAGTACATAAATAGGAAATATTTGGATGGATGTGGACTAAGCGGAGGCAGGTACAATTAGTTCAGTTTGGAATTATGGTCGGCATGGACTGGTTGGACCACAGGGCCTGTTTCCTTGCTGTATAACGTTATGACTCTAATCCTCACTAACTCTAAATTCCTCCATCCTCAACTCTCCCGATCACTGTCACCTCATCCAGCCTCACAATTCTTCCTTATTTATATAATTCCTCACCAGCCACAGAACGCTCCCTATCTCATGTCCTCCAGTTTCTCAAATCTCTGCGATATGTGCCTTTCTTTAGTTCCAGCCTTGAGGATGCCCTCATTCACTCCGATTGGTTGGAGGACAAACTGGTACAACCTGGTCCTCCAGTACTGCTCTCTGTCCCCTATTGACCTGCGCTGACATCAATCATCGGGGCCCATTGTGAGGTGAGTGGTGGGATCCTCCCTCTCTCTGCCCAGGGATGAGCTTCAATATTCACAGTCAATGGGGCAGTAACACAGAGCACAGGGGCTGGGGCTATTCAGCCCATTTGGGATGTACCCTCTCCCTCTGGAGATGCTGCAAATCTGTCCCAATTCCCTTCCCATTTGCCCATAGACCCCCAAATCTTCCCTTAAAAAGTAAAATTCCAAATCTGTTTATGAATAACTGCTGAGTCTGTGTCCAGCTGCCATTCAGACTGTTCCAGAAACTCAGAACTTACTGAATAAAAAAAGTTCACATATTCACATTATTTGCCAATTACCTGAAAATAGTTACTAAAATTGTGACATTGTTAACAATTCCCCTCTCCCTGCAGATTAGATATCCTAGAAACAAATTTGCACCTGGTCAAAATCATTGCTTAACCTTCTCAGCTCCAAGGACAATTATCTGTGCTTCTGCTAGCTCTCCACAAAAGAGGAACACATCTTATTTTCATTTATTAGTGTCAGAGAGATGTACAGCACAGAAACAGACCTTTGGTCCAATTGGTCCATGACAACTAGGAATCGTCAACAAATGGAGCCCCATTTGCCAGCTATTGGTCCGTATCATTGGAAACTCTTCCTATTCATGTACCCAATCGGATGCCTTTCAAATGTTGTAATTGTATCAGCCTCCACTACTTCATCTGGCAGCTCATTCCACACATACACTACACACAGCTTGAAAACTTTGCCCCTTAGATCCATTTTTAATCTTTGCCCTCTCAACTTAAGCCCATGTGATCTTGTTTTGAACCCACCTAACTGGGGGGAAAAGACCCTGGCTGTTCACCTTATCCATGCCCCTTATGATTTCATAAATCTCCATGAAGTCACCTCTCAGTCTTTGACTCTCCAGGGAAATTAACCCTGGCCTATTCAGCCTCTCCTTGTAGCCCAAATCCTCCAACCCGAGCAAAGTCTTTGTAAATCTTGTCTGAACTCTTTCAAGATTCACAACTTCCTTTCCAGAACAGGGAATTTCGAACTTAAAACACAATTCCTGAAATGGCTTAATCAATGTCCTGTTCAACCACAATTTGACGTCCCAGCTTCTGTACTCAATGCATTGACCAATAAATATAAGCATACCAAAGACCACCTTCACTAGTCTGCCTCCCTGCGGCTCTACTTTCAAGGAACAATGAACCTGTACTCCATGGTCTCTCTGTTCAGCATCATTCCCAAGGACTTTACCATTAAGCTCTGATTTGTCTTTCCAAAATCCAACAGCTTACATTTGTCTAAATTGAACCCAGTCTGCCATTCCTTGCTCCAATGTCCCATCTGGTCAAGATACTGTTGCATTCTGAACTAACCTTCTTCATTGTCCACTACACCTCCAATTTTGGTGTCTTCTGTAAACCCACTGACCATATCTCATATATTCACATCCAAGTCATTTATTTAAGGACCCAATATCCATTCCAGCAGGACAATGCTGCTCACAGGCCTCCAGTCCACAAAGCAACCCTCCATCACCACCCTCTGCCTCCTACCTTCAAGCCAGTTTTGTATCCAAATGGCTAGTTCTCCCAACATTTCATGTTATCTAACCTTGCTAACCAGTCTGCTTTGTGGAACATGGTTCAGTGTCAATATAGACAACGTCCAGAGTCTGCCTTCATCAATCACCTTTGTCACATCTTCAAAATAACTCAATCAAGTTAGAGAGAGGAAGAATTTCCCACACACTAAACCATGTTAACTAGCCCTAATCAATCCTCGTCTTTCCAAATACATGTAAATCCTGTCCCTCAGAATCCCTTCCAACAACTTACCTACCACTGACGTTAGGTTGACTGTTCTCTTGTTCCCTGGCCTTTCCTTACCACCTTTTTTAAATAATGGCACCCATCTTCCAGCACCTCACCTGTCACAAACAATGGTATAAATACCTCAGGGAGGGGCACTGCCAACACCTTCCTAGCTTTCCACAAATTTCTGGGATACACCTGATCAGGTCCCAGGTATTTATCCACCTTGCTACTGTTTAAGACATCCAGGACTTCCTCCTCTGTAACATAGACACTTTTCAAGTTATCACTACTTATTTCTCCAAACTCTGTAGAATAGAAGAGCATAGTATTTCTCCCACATCCTGTTGTTCCATAGATGGCCTTGTTGATCTTTAAGGGGTCCTATTGTCTGTCTGGTTATTATTTTATGCTTAAAGTATTTGTAGAATCTCTTTGGATTCTCCTTAAACTATGTCCTAGAGATATTTCAAGTCCCCTTTTTGCTCTCCTGATTACCCTCGAGTATATTCCTGTAAAAACGTGATCTTGTACTCCCAATTCCTCCGCCTTTGCCATATCTGCTCCCAGAAGAAGCAATTCCACTCCAGGACATCCCAGAAAGGTTTCCTCTTTCAAGGACCGCGTTTCTCACCCACTTGATCAACAATGCACTCCAACGCATATCCTCCACTTCCTGTACCTCCGCCTTCCCCCCACACCTCCAACCACAATAAGAATATAATCCCCCGGTCCTCACCTGCCACCCACTAATCTCCATTAACCTCTGCTATGTCTGCTACCTACAGTCAGACCCCACCACCAGGGATATATCTCCCTCCCCAGCCCTTTCTATCTTCTGCAGAGACCATGGGATCTTTGGTGCTGATGTGCTGCCCCACGGATACCTCAGTCACTCACCCTGCCAAATGGCCTAGTGAGATTATCATTAGATGGATAATCCAGACACCCAGATAACGTTCTGGGGCCCAGGGTTTGGATCCGGTCACGGCAGACAGTGGAATGTGAGTTCAATAAAAATTTGGAATTAAGAATCTATTAAAGACCATGAATCCATTGTTGATTATTGCGAAAAAAAACCTCATCAGATTCGCTAACATCCTTCAGGGAAGGAATCTGCCATCCTTACCTG
Source organism: Chiloscyllium punctatum (assembly GCF_047496795.1). Classification (NCBI taxonomy): domain Eukaryota; kingdom Metazoa; phylum Chordata; class Chondrichthyes; order Orectolobiformes; family Hemiscylliidae; genus Chiloscyllium; species Chiloscyllium punctatum. The sequence continues at coordinate 194,803 of NW_027310102.1, read as the reverse complement.
GTCTGGCCTACATGTGACTCCAGACCTTCAGCAATGTAGTTGACTCTTTACTGCCCTTTGGGCCCAGCCAGTGACACCCTCATCCTGTGAATGAATAACAAAGAAGGTAAAATCTTGTACACAACCATATAATTCTTACAGATAAGTGATCTCTTAGTAAATTTGCTTCTCAACTCCCTGCTGACTATTGGGGAAGTGGGGGGGCGGTCAATAGTACCATCCCAATAAGGAGATCATCCCTTTCTTATTTCTCAGTTCTGCCTGGATGTACTCCCAGGAATACCCTCTTGAAGCCCAGCTGTAATGTTATCCCTTATCAAAAATACCTCTCCCCCTGCTCTGTTGCCCCCTTTCTATCTTTGCTATAGCATCTATACAGTGGAACATTAAGCTGCTGGTCCTATCCGTCATTAAGTTATGCCTCTGTAATTGCTATAATATTCCAGTGCGATGTTCAAAACCATACCCTGAGCTCCTCTGCCCCCTGCATTGAAACATATGCAGTATAACTGCTCATTCTGTGCCTTGCCCTTGTCTGCCTTGACTGTTTGACGTCTGAACTGTACCAGCGTCAGACTGAGCTCTTCCCTCACTCTCTCTCTGAGTTTACCCACATTCCTTCACTGGTTTAATGCCTCCTGAATAGCACTAGCAACTGTTCCCTTCCAGTGCCAGTACAATCCATCCTTCTGATGGAGGGCAATTCTACCCCACAAGAGATTCCAATGATCCAATAATGTGAACTCTTCTATTCCTATGTCATTGATACCAATAAACAACAGCCTCCCCTCAAAATGGTTATTCTCCCCTTTAAGAATATTCTGCTCCCTCTCTGAGACATCCTTATACAAAAATTACACATTCGAATAATAAACCTTACACTCATCAGGTCATCATAAAAGGATTACATGACACATTGAAGGTTTGGGGAGACCTTTTGAGAGAATGCGATGATTCAAAGGAGAATTTTTAAGCAGCAAATGGGATTGATCTGGAACACAATACTCACACACACAATGTGAATATCCAGATCCTGATATACTGAGTAATTCAATCAGAGTTTAGCAGAATATTTACTGAGATTACCAACTGAATGTCCACCTGTAATATCCCGTAATACAAGTTTATAAAATCTGTCACTATAAGTTTAAGTTAGAAACTCACAGCATCCCCTTCTGGTGGCCCAGGATTACTGTACATATTACCCTAGAGGACATCAGCAGTCAACTCAGAGGGAAATCTGTGGGTTTCTAGGACATTCCAACTTGAGATCTCATGTGACTGAACACAGCAGTTCTTTGACACATTGGAGAAAATGATCCAAGGGTCAGTGAGATATGGGGAACAAGAATTACTTTCTTTTCTTTCATTCCGTGCTGCCGCTCTGCCTCATCAATAAGACATGGGTGTGAAAGGCTAATGCCTAACGATGGGCAAGTTGTCTCCATCCTGACCAATGGGTAGGAAGATCCTCTCAATCACTCCAAAGCGTATCCCTAAAAAGATAGCAACTCTGCCTGCTTCCCACTGCCCAGTGCTCCCAGTAAATGTTTGGAAGAATGGGAAGGGGGGATATCTCCTAGAAAAGGCATAACTGTAAAGGTCTAAGAGGATTATGAAAAGAGAGAGATGCACAGGAGAAGGGGGCAACAAGTTGCCAGATGAGGTGTAACTTGGGAAAAATGGGAAGTTGCTCATTTTGGAGGAGATAATAAAAGAACAAAGTACTATTTAAATGGTGGAAACTGTAGAAAGCTGCACCACAAAGGGACCTGGGGTAATGGTTCAGGAAACACAGAAAGCTACCACACAGTTACAACAGGGAATCAGGAAGGGGAATTGAATGTTTTGTTTCAAAGTTTTTCAGTATTAGAGTTTGGAGTCTCTACCTGAGAGTAATGTGTGGAAGTGCTGGTGAGACCACCATATCCGCAGGAATGAGAGCAGTTTTGGTCCCTTTAGATAAGGAAATGTGTCACTTTATTGGAGGCATTTCAGGGAAGATTCAATGAGATGATCCCTGGTTTGGAGGGATTATCTTTTAAATAAAGGTTGAAAAGGTTGGGTCTCTACTCACTGGATTTTGGAGAAAGAGAGGTGATCACATTGAGACAGATGGGATTCTTTAGGGGTTTGACAGGATAATATTGAGAGGATGTGTCTGAGGGTAAATACTGAGAGGGGAGTCTGAAACCAGATTATGAGTCACGGAATCAAGGGTTCGGTTTTGGATTCAAGTTTAAGGTGACACAGACGCGGGTAAGGGGTTTCAGTAGCAATGGAGCTGGGGTGAGGTGGAAAAAAGCAACGTTTAAGAGATTGGAATTCCTGGTGTTGTGATTTTGTGGATGTCTGATCAGAAGGTCACCTTGGGGTCAGATATAACAGCAATATTGTGAAGAGTGTCATTCTGCTTCAGAGAGTTCCCAGTGAGAGGGAGGGGCTCAGCAGAAAGGTAAATGTAAGGCAATGGGTTTAACCATGACAATGTTTCATTGGAGGAAACTGCAGCTAATCAAGTAGTAGGAATGTGGTAAGCAGTTTGATAACTGAGTAACAGTGGAGTAATGGAGAGGGATGATGGGGGGAGGGAGAGCTGGGCATCGTCAGTGTACATGTCAAACCTAACACAGTGTGTTTGGATGATATCACCTCCTGGCACTATGTACGTGAGATACAGGAGAGACCAAGGATGGATCATTGAGGGACACCAAATGCAAGGAATTCAGAAAGGAAAGGGAGAGTGGAGATGGAGCAGGATTTTCCAACAATGGTGAGGTCAAATATCAGTTTTTCACAGAATGGGAGAGAAGGACATAACCAAAAAAAGACCAACAGACAGAACAAGGAACAATATCTATGAATTGGCGAGGGGGAGTGATGAGGCGGCAGCAGAGGAAAGAGAGTTGGAAAGTGAGTTTAGTGAGATTAGGGTAAAGTGTCAAGCTGAGCTCTGATAAGACTTGACAAGACACTGGAGAAAGATGTAGGTTCAGGACAAAACCAGGAACACCACGTGAGGCAGTTTGGCTCAGTGGGCTAGCGGGAGGGAGAGAAGCAGCAGATCGGATTATCTCAGTCTTAGTGACAGAGAAACTCCATGTGCTCCTCACTCGTTGTTGGAGGGGAGGATGGAGGAGACAGGATGATGGGCAGTGTTTTACAAAGAAACAAAACCAGGGTTAGTGATATTTAAAATGAATGAACAAACCTGATGTATTTAGGTTTTATCCAGAATATTAAAACAAACGACTGAAGTCCTGGTTCGAATCCCATCTTGGCAAATGGTGGCATCTGAATTCAAGAAAAACAAACAACGTATTAGGAATCTCCTGATCTCCATGAAACCATTGTCATTGGCGAAAAAAATCCTGCCAACCTGACAGCAGCCCAGCCAGCTCCTCACTGAAATAATCACTGCAAAGTCTCAACACAGGAATGAAACTGGATGGACCAGTTGGCAACTAACAAGGCACCAGAAATTACAACCACAGAATCAGCTCTCTCGATGGTGCAACGTCCTCCTCACTAACATATGGTTTTTGGTGCCAAAATGTGCAGAGCTGTCTCACAGACTAGTCAAGGAACAGCCTGACATAGTCATACCCACGGAATCATCCCTTACAAACAATGACCAGACACCACCATCACCATCCCAAGATATCGAGTGTGGGGTGCTGGAAAAGCACAACAGTCAGGTAGCATCCGAGGAGCAGGAGAATCGACGTTTCTAGCCTAAGCCCTTCATCAGCCTGACCTGCTGTGCTTTTCCAGCACCAGACTCTTGATTCTGATCTCCAGCATCTGCAGTCTTCACTTTCTCCTGAAATCTCTGGATATGTCCTGCCCCACCAGCAGGACAGACCAGGCAGAGGTGGTGGCACAGTGGTGTACAGATAGGGAGGATTTGCCCTCGGAGTACACAGCATTGGCTCCGGAGACCAGAAAGTCTCATGGCTCCTGCTGATTACCACGTCCCGTCCTCCCTTGGCTGATGAATCACTTCTCCTTCATGTTGAATAACATTTGGAGGAAGCACTGAGGCAATAAAATGGTGTCAAATGTACTCTGGGTACAGGATTTCAATGTCCACAATCGAGACTAGCTCTGCAATAGAATTACTGACTGAGCTGGCCAGGTCCTAAAGGGTATAGCTGCTCAACTGAGTCTGCAGCGGATGGTGAGGGAACCAACAAGCGGGAAAAACATACTTGATCTCATTGTTATGAATTGACCAGCTGCAGATCCATCTGTCCATGACAGTATCAGTACGAGCGACCATCACACATTCCTTTTGGAGACAAAGTCTTGCCTTAAAGTTGAGAAAAACCTCCATCGTGTTGAGTGACACTATCACCGTTCTAAATGGGATAGACTTTGAAGAGATGTAGGATCTCAAACTGGGTATCTCTGAGGCACTATGGGACATCAACAGCAGCAGAACTGTACTCCAGCACAATCTGTAATCTCATGGGTTTGTAAATCCTGCTCTCACCCATCACAATGGACTGAAAGGAGGGCATGCCATGAGCAGCACCAGGCAGACTTAAAAATGAAGTGCCAACTCGGTGAAGTGACCAAACAGGACTATCTGCATATCAAACAGCATCAGCAGCAAGCAACAGAGCTAAGTGATCCGACATCCAATGGAACAGATCGGAGCTCTGCAGTTCTGCCACACCTAGTTGTGAACGGTGATGGACAATTAAACAACTCACTGGAGGAAGCATCACAGATATCCCCACCCTTACTGATGGAGGGGCCTCACACATCCATGCACCAGATAAGATGACAGCATTTGCAGCAATCTGCAGCCAGAAGTGCAAAGTGGGATGATCCATCTCAGCCTTCTCCAGTGGTTTCCAACATCACAGATGTGAGTTTTAAAGCAGTTCAGTTGAGTTTGAATAACATCAAGAAATGGTTAATTAGTGCAAAGGCTACGGGCCCGACCAATATTCTGGCAATAATACTGATGGTTTGTGCTCCAGAACTTGCCACCCACCAATCCAAGTACCACTCCAGCACTGGCATCTACCGACAATGTGGAACATTGCCCAGGGATGTTCAACACAAAAACACAGGGCAATCCAACCCAGCCAATTTCCATCGATCAGTCTACACTCGATTAGCAGTAAAGTGATGGAAGATGTCATCGACAGGGCTACCAAGCAGCAGCTGCTCAGCAACAGTCAGATCAGCAACCCTCATTTTAGGCTCCACCAGGGGCACTCAGCTCCCGATTGTGTTACCGCCCTGATTCACAATCTGGCAACCAGCTGAATCCCAGAGGTGAGGTGAGGTGAGTGTGATAACTCAGTCCCACTCCAAGACCACTATTTCTAGCTGATTCCACCCTTGTCTCAGCTCAAATACTTTCATCCACCTTGTGTTATCTCCAGACTTCATTTTCCAAACACACTCAGGGCCAGCTTGCCACATTCAACCTCCCTGTAATCTCAAGAAAGTCTAAATCTCTGCTTGTTGATTCATCAAAAGGCTCCTAATTATAATCAACATACAGCCATAGAGATGTACAGCAAGGAAACAGACCCTTCGGTCCAACCCGTCCATGCCGACTAGATAACCCAACCCAATCTAATCTCACCTGCCAGCACCTGGCCAACATGCCTCAATTTAAAATTCTCACACTTGATTTAATTCCTGACTGTGATAATCCCTAGCTCCCTGCACCACACACACTGAGACCTCGACAACCCACTTTCTTAGAGACTCCGAACCATTTGTTAATTCATCACTTCACCTGTGTGGCTGTTTCTACAGTTGCTGAAGCAGCTTGGTCTGAAATTCGCAACCAAAACCTCACAGGTCTGCCTTTAAGACATCCCTCAAAACCTGCTTTTTGGCAATGCTTTTGGTCACCTGACCTAATATCTCCATCTCTGGCCTTATGTCTAAAGTTCTCAATAGTATTTTTGAGAAATTATAAGCATGATAATAAAAATACAAACTGTTGTTGATTTGGACATTATTCTCAAATCATCACTGTTGCTGAATGAATAATCTATGTTAGAAACGAAAATTGCTTCTTAATAATCGCTCTAAACAAATTCAGGAAAACAAAGCTTTATTAGCAAGTCTGCAGAGATGGGCAGCCTTCTGAGTAAAAGGCGCGCTGAGGCTTACAAAGTTTCTCATTATATACAGCACAAGTCCCTCCCCTCCTTGGTTCTAACGAGCCATGAGGTTCACATTCTTAAAAACATCATTATTCTCCAACTTGCATCCTTATCACAAAGTCTGCAACAAATGTCTCCAGACCCTCCCCTTCCTGGCTCTTAACGAGCCATGAGGTTCACATTCTTAAAAACATCATTATTCTCCAACTTGCATCCTTATCACAAAGTCTGCAACAAATGTCTTCAGACCCTCCCCTTCATGCCTCCAGACCCTAGAGGTGTTATTTTTCTCTCCCTGTAGTCTTATCAGTCAAAGACTTATTCTTCTCTGTCTGTGCTGTAGCAGATGTCTCTGTATCAATCTGTAGCAGATGTCTCTCGAGTCGTTTCCCTGTCCTGCAGTCTTTATCAGTCAAGGACTCATCCTTCCCTGCCTGTGTTTATGGTTTCATCAATCAAGGGCCTGCTTGTTTTACTCTGCTCACAAACTGCATGCACTATTTTAAACTATTCTACTTTTGAGTATACAAAATGTTTTAAGAAAGCAAAAGTCTAATGTTTTAGAAAAGAAGCAAAAGTTTTATCTTTTATTATAGATCAGTCTGTGGTCTAGGCACATCTTAAAGTTGCAAACCGAAATTACCTCTCACAATCTATAATGCCACTTACCCAACCACATTGTAGGAGCACCTCCACCACACAAACTGCAGCTGTACAAGAAAGTCAAACATCACCCTCTTCACAAGCAACAGGGATTTGGCATTAATCACTGGTATCTGTGGAAGGAGAAACACAGTTGATGTTTCAGGGAGTGCAAAATGTATTACAGGGAATGAAAATGGTGCAGAATTTGATCGTCAGAAATGGAAGGAAAATACACTTGCTTGTTGGAAAAAAGAATTCTTGACTGTCAAAAAAATTCAAGAAAAAAGTAATCTGATAATAGAGCAGTACATGGTCAGGGGCTGGGCCGCAGTGAAAAACTCATTTACAAAGGGTCTATAAAAGTAATAATACAGGAGTAAACAGACCAAAAATACACCCATAGTTCGAGACTGAGGAAGCTAGATATTGACAAAGTGGTCATGAGGGAGCCCAGAGGTGAATCAGAGCAGTATTGGCTGCTGTGATCACAATGACTCTATAATAGAGAAAGGCTGCACATGCGCCTGGCTGCACCTTGCCCCCTACAAAGATGGCGGCCGCGCACGTGTCCAGTGAATCGTTGTCCCGAATAAAGATGGCGGCGCTTACTCAGGTCTGCAGCCGCACTGAGGCAATTCTCCATTTACTGCAAACACGGGACTGGGACGTTCAAATTTATGTTTTCCGACGTGCACAATTTGTTTGTAAAACCTCTCCGCTCATAGCAACACAGTTTTTCTCCCGTTTCCCTGTTTATTTCTTTCCTTACCGTATCCTTTCTCTCCATAACTTCCCGAACATTCATTACAGCGACTCTGCGCCGCGCGCGAGGGTGATCACATGGTTTAGTTTAGCTCCGCCCTTCATTTACTTTGATTGGTTGGAGGACCAACATCCCGTTAGGTCCTCCAGCTCCGCCCACCGTTCTTTCATTGATCCGGTGCTGACATCAATCACCCGCGGGTCCCTTTGTTGGCTAGAGCATGCGCAGTGCGACCTGCTTTTGCTGATATGTTGGGTCATGTGATGGGAGAGTTTACTGAGGGGAAGGTTCCCTTTGTGTGAGCTCTGCAGTAGATTTCCCTTATTCATGGAGGGAATTGCCTTCCCACTCATGACTGGATAGCTGTGATTGATGAATCAATGCCATCTGAACCAGTACATAAACACCCCATTTTCACAACATCTGAGACCTTTAGCACATTGTATCACACTCTTCTTTGGAGACAACAAAAAAACATGAAACGGAGCCTCAAGGAATCGGAGCAGGAGTAGGGCATTCATCACCTTCAGCTTGTTCCCCCATTCTATCAGATTATGGCAGGGCCAACCCAGACCTCAACACCTCTTTTATGCTTGATCCGCATAGCCCTCAACTGCTCAATATTTCAAAAATCTATCTGCCCTTTTTTAAAATAATTTGAGATAGAATCACAGATTCCCTACTATGTGGAAACAGGCCCTTCAGCCCAACAAGCCAGAACAACCCTCCAAAGAGTAACCCAACGATTCCCCTCCCACATTTAACTTTCACAATTGTTTGGGCGAGAAAATTCTAGCCATTCACTGAGAGAAAAAAATTCTTTACTTTTTCTAAAATGAATGTTCCCTTATGTAATATCCCCTGGTTTGAGACATCACTGGTGCTAGAAGATCTAGTCAACATCTACTCTGTCAAGCTCCTCAGAATCTTGTTTCCATTAGATCACCCCTGCTTATCTATTCTTGATAGGTCAACCCTTTTGTCCTCAAAGCAGCTAAGTAAATCTTTTTTGAATGGTCTCCGATGTTAGTTTATCCTTTATTAAATGTGGGAGCTAACACTGTATACAGCACTGCAAGTGAGGACTCAGCAACAGCCAGTGTGGTTAACCAATCCTCAGTCCATGCTAATACATTTCGCCGATACCATGAGCTCCTAAATTGTGCAATTAACTTTTATGTAGCACATTATCATTTGCATTTTTAAAATCCAAATACAGAACATCATTGGATTGCCCTTTATCACCCTGCTTGTTATCTCCTCAATGAACTGTCGCAAATCTGTCAAATATAGTTTCGCTTTCACAAAACCCAGTCTACCATGTTTAATAATAAGCTTTTCTAAATATCCTGCAATTTCTTACTTGAATATTTGACCTCTGTAGATTCTTTCAGTAGATTTGCTAAGTATGATTCCCCTCTCTTAAATCCATGTGGACTCTGTCCAATCCTGTCACTGTTCAGTAAGAAACTTGACTGTACTCCAATATACTTAGTAAATGTATCTGTATTTATTTTTAAAAATTGATTACTTCTAAATGCTGGACCCATGCAATATCAATGAATTAGTGACTCTGAATTTGGGTTATAATGTTTTTTCTATTAATTCCTTTTCGTACTGTGTTATGCAGACAGCACCAAGTGATCACTCTTAATTGTGAGTAACTTTGAAAATAATATATTTTAAAAATGACATCCCAAAATGCTGCCTCATTATTATGCAAGGAGGATTTTGCATTCAATAGTTTGCAGATAAAATTGAACAGATTTTTGCTGCATTTTGGCCAGACTGCAGGTTACACCAAAGTGGCAACTTTGCTATCAAATTCTTACGTGACACTGCCCAAGGCGATACTGATGGGACTTCACTTGGCCATTCTGGGTCACCAGCTTTATTTCCAGGTTTAATCCTATAATCATCCTAGAGCTTGTAATTTTAGACAACTTCTCTTTTAGGTACATATGTAAATATCATACTGAAATGTTGCACTGAATTGTACCAAATCTGAAATTAGTCTCTAATCTGACCCTTCTACAAATGTATTGGCATAATTCTATGCCAGTTATTTTTCTGAAGCCTGTGATTCCTGATGAAGGGCTTATGCCTGAAACATCAACCCTCCTGCTTCTTGGATGCTGCCTGACTTGTTGTGCTTTTCCAGCATGACACTTTTCGACTCTGATATCCAGCTTCTTTGGTCGTCACTTTCTCTTTTGAGAAGTTTAAACCAAGAATAATTTTTATTGATCAAAGTGCAATAGGAACCAATTCATGAAATTCAGATATCTCACATTTACCTTAAGTATGGGAAGGCTAAGTCATGACTAAATTATTGTCAGTAATTGAAACCATGCTGACAAACTTGTGCAGTATCAGTGCCTCACCTTTACAGTGTTCCCAGATATCGCACAGCTGCAGTATTTTGTTTTGCACTGAGCGATATGTTGTTCTCACTTTTTTCTTTGTGAAAGATTACAAAATTAACTTGGATGAATGAACTTATAACTTCTTTAATCAATGTCGGGAGAAAGAAAATGTCAGTATTTCAAGTGCTGATAAAGTAAAATAAACTGAATCAGTAGAAAGGGTTTAAGATGGATATGGAACAAATGCTGGCAAATGGGACTAGATCAATTTTGGATATCTGGTCAGCATGGGCAAGTTGGACTGAAGGGTCTGATTTTGTGTTGTACAACTGTGACTTCATTCTCTCAATTATTCAAGAAGTTGAATACTTCGAGGAGGAAAAGGAGAATTTATTCAGAGAATGCACTTGAAATGATGATTGAGGTATGTGAGATGCAATTTCGGTTCAAACAATTGAGATGTGCCTGACCCAACAGGCTGCTATATAATAAAAGACAAGACTTTTGCTTCTTTTCTAAAACATTTTGTATACTCAAAAGTAGGATAATTTAAATTGTGCAAATGCTGACATTTTGTGAGCAGAGTAAAAACAAGTCCTTGATTGATGAAACCATTAACACAGACAGGGAAGAATGAGTCCTTGACTGATAAGACTGCAGGATAGAAAAACAACTCGAGAGACATCTGCTACAGATTGATACAGAGACATCTGCTACAGATTGATAAGACCGCTAGCACAGACAGAGAAGAATAAGTCTTTGACTGATAAGACTACAGGGTAAAAAAAACAACAACTCTGGAGACATTTGTTGCAGACTTTGTGATAAGGGTGCAAAATGGAGAATAATGACGGTTTAAGAATGTGAAACTCGTGGCTCGTTAGAGCCAAGGAGGGGAGGGACTTGTGCTGTATATAATAAGAAACTTTGTAAGCCTCGGCGCGCCTTTTTCTCAGAAGGGTGCCCAACTCTGCAGACTTGTAAATAAACCTTTGTTTTCCTGAATTTGTCTAGAGCGATTATTAAGAAGCGATTTTCGTTTCTAACAAACTTGGGGGCTCGTCCGATCAACACTCCGGCCGCGAGGGGAACTGAGGAAGGATATCGGAGAAGGTGCACCCTGCCGAGTTCGGCAGTCCCTGATTCCTTGCTTGTCGCCCCGCGCGGCTTGAGCGAGTGATATCCGGGAGGCTCAGGAAAACAAAGGAGGGGTGTGGCCGAGGCAGTGTGGACAGTTAACGATCGAGTAATTTCGGTGCACCGAACCCAGGTAAGAAAAAAACTTGCGGGGACCGTGTTTCCGGAGGCCTGGGGACCTACGGGGTGCCTGTGGATTTTTCTACAGAGACGTGGGACTCAGGTATCTAGAGACCGGGGCTCGCCTGTGAGGGATTTTGCAGAGACCGTGTTTGAGGAGGAACGTGTACCTACGGGGTGCCTGTGATCTGTGTCACAGAGACGTAGGACACAGGAATCCAAAGACCGGGGGTGCCTGCAAAGGAACCTGGGCGATCACGGGACTGAAGGTCTGGGAATTGGCTAAATTGTGATAGATTATCACGGGATAATACAAGAAATACGAAGTGCTCGGCAATGGGAAATAAGGGATCCAAGGCAAATAAGGGAAGGGTGGGCTTGAACAGGGACAATGACACATACCTCGGGGTACCTGACGATAGTCCGTTAGGAAGAATGTTAAATAATTGGAATCAGGGTAGGAGAAAAGGAAAATCTAGAAGGAAGATGGTAAAATACTGTCAAAAGTGGTCCCAGAAACCTATTCAGGGCGACTCAGTGTGGTGGCCTAGATTCGGTACTGACGAAGACTGGGTCCGGCAAGCTCTCATTTTATATGTCAATTCGAAACCTAATGTTATTCTGGAAGAAAGTGATTATGCCCTTTGTTGGCTACCGGTCACAATATCTTGCAAAATGAAGGTAACTAATGAAGACTCGAAAGGGCAGAAAGAATGGGAACCTTTAGATCACTTACCGCCACCCTACGTGACCCCGTCTGCCCCACAAAATGTTCCTTCGGGTGACGACGAGTCAGGGGAAGGGGAAGAAAATGGGGAGGAATCACAGGCTGCCTCAGGGGTACAGACTAGATCTCAAGCTGGAAGGAGTCACAGACAAAACCCTGTCTCGATTGCAAGAATGAATCCACTCCGGGAAGTGCCCATGGGGGGGGCGAGGAAGGAGGGATGGGATATGTGAACGTTCCCTTGACGAGTACTGAAGTACGGAATTTCAGGAGGGAGATGACGGGTCTACTAGAGGACCCCATGGGCCTAGCTGAACAATTGGATCAGTTCCTGGGTCCGAATACTTACACGTGGGAAGAGATGTGTTCCATCATGAAAACATTGTTCTCTAGCCAGGAGCGACAGATGATACGACAAGCTGCACTCTTGATCTGGGAGAGAGAGGGGAGAGAAGGAGGGGAGCAGAAGTTTCCCCTCACCGACCCCGAGTGGGATAAGAAAACAGAAGAAGGATGGCGCAACATGAGAGACATGCGGGATTATTGGATAAAAGGAATAAGGCAGGCAGCCCCGAAGGGGCACAATTTTACCAAGGCCTTTGGTAATCATCAAAACCCGGAAGAAACCCCTACGGACTTCCTAGACAGAATTAGGAAGAACTTGCAGCAGTTCGCTGGGGTGGACCCTGAGACGGATGTGGGACAATAACTCATACGGGTAGAGTTTGTATCAAAAGCCTGGCCGGACATACGAAAGAAGTTAGAGAAAATGGATGATTGGGATAGTAAACCTCTAAGTGAACTACTACGGGAGGCGCAAAAGGTGTTTGTGAGAAGGGACGATGAGAAGCAAAAGAAGGCGACAAAGATAATGATGCAGACTGTGCAATAAGTGACAGCTGGAAGAAGGGAAAAGGGAGAGCCGTGGCAGCAACAGGAAAGGGGAGAGTCATGGCAAGAGCAGCGGAAAAGAGGACCATGGCCTGAACAAAGGAAGAGTGGAGGAACACGAGACCGCGACAGGGAAACGAGGAGGATACTCAGATGTTACTACTGTAATGAAAAGGGACATTTTAAGCGAGAGTGCCCCCGCTACAAGCGGGAGGTGCGGTCGTACGCCCTGATGGAGGAAGATTAGGGAGGTCGGGGGTTCCTACCCTTGGGGCAAAAGGACTATCGACAGGAACCCCGGTAAACTTGAAAGTAGGGCCCCAACGGTCGGAGATCACATTTATGGTGGACTCGGGAGCCGAAAGATCAAGTATAATCCAAATACCCCCCGGCGCCCGAGCAGGAGGAACAGTTATGGGAGTATCTGGAATTGGAGAACAGAAATTGCAAGTCCCAGTAGTGGAGGACGTGGAAATTGGGTATGAAAACAGAACTACTAAACGAGACCTCCTTCTACTGCCATCGGCGGGGTTTAATTTGTTAGGAAGAGACTTGCAGGTCAAACTAGGGATTGGAACGGTACCAAGTAACGGGGAAATGGTGGTAAGGTTGTTCACCCTCACCGAAGAAGATGATCAACAAATAGACCCGGACGTATGGTACCGAGAGGGGAACAGAGGGGGTCTAAACATCAAACCTCTCCAAATCACCATGTTACCAGGAAAAGGCCCGGTAAGAAGGAAACAGTACCCGATTGCTATGGAAGGACGGGAAGGGTTACAACCTGTGATAGAAAGATTAATCACAGATGGACTGCTGGAGGAATGTATGTCCCCTTTCAATACTCCAATACTTCCTGTGAGGAAGCCGGATGGGACGTATAGGTTGGTACAAGACTTGCGGGGGTTGAATGAAGTAGTCCAGGCTCGATACCTGGTGGTACCCAATCCCTACACGTTAATGAGTAAAATTCCCCCCGAACATGAATGGTTCAGTGTAATAGATCTGAAGGATGCCTTCTGGAGTTGCCCCCTTGACGAAGAAAGTCGGAACCTTTTCGCATTTGAATGGGAGAATCCCTTCACAGGATGAAAGCGACAGGTAAGATGGACGGTCTTGCCACAGGGATTCACGGAATCACTCAACTTGTTTGGACAAATACTGGAGCAGATCTTAGGAGGATTTCAGTGTAACGCGGGGAATCAATTGCTCCAATATGTCGATGATCTCCTACTCTCAGGACTAAGAGAGGAGGAAGTACGAGCAGACACCGTTGCCCTGCTGAACTTCCTGGGGAAACAGGGCCTACGTGTCTCCAGGACGAAACTCGAGTTTGTGGAGCAAGAGGTAAGATATCTGGGCCATCGAGTCAGTAAGGGGCATCGCCGTATCACGCCGGAACGAATATTGGGGATTACGGGTATGCCAATACCCAGGACCAAGAAGGAGATCAGACAATTCCTGGGGCTGGTGGGGTATTGCCGGATATGGATTGAAAGTTACACCACTCTAGTAAAATTTTTGTACGACAAACTCGGACAAGAAGGACCACAGGTGTACTGGTCAGATGAAGAGGAGCAGCGATTTAATATTATTAAAAATAAACTGATCCGAGCTCCGGTATTGGCCTTACCCACCCTGAAGGAACCGTTCCAGTTATATGTCAATAGCGCCGGCGGAATTGCCCAGGGTGTGCTTTCCCAGCTGCGTGCAGGGAAGCGTCATCCGGTTGCATTTTTGTCAAAAATGTTAGACCCTGTGTCCTGTGGATGGCCGACCTGTATACAGGCAATGGCAGCTACGGCAATGTTAGTAGAAGAGGCCCGGAAACTTACCTTTGGAGGAAGAATCATAGTATACTCCCCACATTCAGTTAGCACCATACTGGATCAGAAGGCTCACCGCTGGTTAACAGACTCTCGTATCCTCAAGTATGAGACAATTTTGATGACCGGAGACGATCTTACTTTTGCAAAAGATCTCAGTTGCAACCCTGCCCAGTTTCTGTACGGATGTCCTGCAGATGGAGGACAGGAGCATGATTGTGTGGAATTTGTAGCCCTGCAGACCAAAAGCCGAGAGGACCTGCAAGAGGCCCCGCTGGGTGAGGGACAGGAACTGTACATCGACGGATCCTCCCGGTGCGTCAGTAGGATCCGGTACAGTGGCTATGCTGTCGTAGATGGTGCAACAAAACGGACGATTGAGTCCGGACGACTGCCTGGGAAGTGGTCAGCCCAATCCTGTGAGTTGTACGCCCTCCAGAGGGCCCTGAAGTTGTTGGAAGGGAAAGTGGGGACCATATATACTGACTCAAAGTATGCATACGGAATCGTTCATACTTTCGGAAAAATCTGGAAAGAGAGAGGATTGATAACTTCCCGGGGAAAAGAATTGGCTCACGAACAAATGATCAGCCTAACGTTGGAGGCCCTGGCGTTACCTACGGAACTCGCAGTAGTCCATGTACCCGGTCACCAGAAGGGGTCGACACCAGAAGCGGTGGGAAACCGGCTGGCAGATGAGGAAGCCAAGCGGGCAGCGGTCGAAAAATCCGTCCAATTTTTAACATTAATACCGTTGAGGGAAGGGCTCGCTAAACAACCCGTCTTCACCCAGGGGGAGATTGATAAAATGGATCAATTGGGTGCCCGGCTAGATACTAACGGGAAGTGGATGGTTCCTGATGGGAGACAAGTACTGAACAAACAGATCACCCGGGGTATTCTGCACCGATTACACCATCAGACCCACTGGGGGGTGCAAGCCATGTGTGACACGTTCCTGAGAGACTATGTATGCAGGGGGATATGCACATTAACCCAACAAGAGGTAGTCGGATGCCCCACTTGCCGGCGTATTAACCAGAAAGCCATGCGTTCTATGCCAGCCGGTGGTCAGCCCCTCGCAATTAGGCCATTCCAGAGGATCCAAGTCGACTTTACAGAATTACCCCCAGTACAGAGATGGAAATATCTGCTAGTAATAGTAGACCATTACACTCACTGGGTAGAGACTTTCCCAACTGCCAATGACGATGCACCAACCGTGGCCCGACTGTTGTTAGAGAACATAATCCCGAGATATGACATAATGGAATCTATCGACTCCGACTGTGGGACACATTTTATTTCTAAGCTACACCATTTGATCTGTACTGCCCTGGGTATCCAATGGAAATTCCATGCACCCTGGCATCCTCAGAGTTCGGGTCAGGTTGAGAGAATGAATGGCACGCTCAAGCCCCAATTGACTAAGCTGGTGTTAGAAACTAAGTCACCTTGGCCGAAGTGCCTGCCCATTGCCCTATTGAGGATACGTACGGCACCTCGCCGGGATGTCGGGGTTTCCCCCTATGAAATGCTGTTCGGATTACCATATTGGAGTAAGGTTGATGGATGTCCCACTCTACAAGGGGGAGATGTATTTGTCAGAAACTATTTACTGGCCTTATCCCGTTCTTTTGCAGAACTCCAGAGGAAAGGTCTCCTGGCTCAGACTCCGCCGCTCGACTTCCTCCTGCATAAGGTGGAGCCCGGAGATTGGGTACTTGTTAAGACCTGGAAGGCCGAAAAGCTCCAGCCGCGGTGGGAAGGACCGTTCCTGGTTCTGTTAACAACTGAAGCAGCTGTTCGGACGAAAGAAAAAGGGTGGGTCCACGCATCAAGGATAAAGGGGCCTGTTCCGCCTGAAGGAGAAAGCACTTGGACATGCGAGCAAGGGGACAAGCCGTTGGTGGTAAAACTGAAAAGACAGCGATAATGAACTCTACTTGGACTGTATTGGTGGGGATATTGATCAGTTTACTCCTGTAGGTGGGGGAGGGTGAGGGGAGATGTGACAAATGTTGGACTACAGTAAGGCTCGGGATTCGAATCTACTCGGGATCATTTGTGTCTCACTCCCATGTGGACGATTGGTGTTACGATGTGAGTGCACAACACGAATGTTGGGAGGGTGGAAGACCCTATTATCAGTTGTATAATAAAGGATACGGTGGCAAAATCCGTGGATGCCCTATAAATGACCGCTGGGTGTGTATTAACAAAACTGGGCGGTGGGGCCTATCCTCCGTATTGCTCAGGCAGCAGGTTGACAGAGTCAAGGAGGCCAAGATACAGAACACTGATCGGGGGTTGGGGAAAGAGCAAGACCGTCAGGGAACGGTCGTGCTCTCTAAAGTGCCATCTGTATACAAAGAGGTAGAACAAAAGATTGAACTCCCTGATGTTACACAAAACCTGTTTATTGATCTCACCTCTAGAATAGCCACTGTTTTAAATGTTAGCAATTGCTGGGTTTGTGGGGGGCCGCATATGTCGGAACAATGGCCGTGGACTGGTCAAAGCTTAGACATATGGGAATTGCTGCAAACCACTTGGACTCATGTCAATGAAAGGAAAAGCCAGGGGTGGAGACTGACAAACAGCCCTGAGGGCCAGTTCTGTGTTAAAGGCAAGGGGACCGTGGAGGTAGGGATTAGTCCCTGTCAGAATGTATTGGACGCGACCACGCGAGTATGGTGGCCTGAGGATATTACTTGGTACATTGCAAACCGAGGTCATGGAAATTGCGTTCCATTACGTATTGATTCCTCCTCTGACGAGCTGGGGGCTGATTACTGGAATTGCAGTGGTCCTGGTCCTTATGAGGGCGTCCCCGGGGTGAAGGAGCTGTGGGATGACATTGTCAGGCAGGGAGGGCCTGCTCCAGATGGCCTATTTTGGATATGCGGTAATCAGGCATACTCCAAACTGCCCATGGGATGGGCTGGGGTATGCTTCCTGGGTCTAATATGACCTGCGTTCTTCCTATTACCCTGGGAGGAAGGCGACGATTTGGGAATTAAACTCTTTGACTCCCTCCGTAGGTCGCCAAGGGATATCCAAGTCGGTGATTGGGGGGATGAGTGGCCACCAGCCTGGATTATTGAATACTACGGGCCAGCTACATGGGCACAGGACGGATCATGGGGATACCGTACTCCTATCTATATGTTAAATCGAATTATCAGGCTCCAAGCAGTCGTAGAGGTTATTACTAACCGGACCGCCCTGGCCCTGGAGCTGCTGGCTAAGCAGCAGAATCAGATGAGGGCTGCTATATATCAAAACCGACTTGCCTTGGATTATCTGTTGGCCTCGGAGGGGGGTGTGTACGGGAAATTTAACCTGACTAACTGCTGTCTAGAAATTGACGATAATGGTAAAGCGGTTTTGAAAATTTCCGATGAAATTCGGAAATTGGCCCATGTGCCAGTACAATCTTGGCGTCCTCTTAGTGGCATCGGATGGTGGGATGGTCTCCTAGGTGGTAGTTGGTGGCGCACGGCGTTGCTGGTGGTTGGGGGAGGGGGGGGCGTGATGCTTCTCCTCATATTACCTTGCCTAACCCCCTGTATTCAGTTTTTAATTCAGAAAAATATTTCCCAACTCCAGGCAGTGGCGGTTCCACAACATGGGACGCAGGAACTTAAGGTGCTGTTGCTGCGAAAGACCAAGGATTTCCCGGGCCCTTGAGGAGGGGAGGCTTATCTTAAAAAGAGAAAGGGTGGAATTGTGAGAGGCAATTTCGGTTCAAACAATTAAGATGTGCCTGACCCAACAGGCTGCTATATAATAAAAGACAAGGCTTTTGCTTCTTTTCTAAAACATTTTGTATACTCAAAAGTAGGATAATTTAAATTGTGCAAATGCTGACATTTTGTGAGCAGAGTAAAAACAAGTCCTTGATTGATGAAAATATTAACACAGACAGGGAAGAATGAGTCCTTGACTGATAAGACTGCAGGATAGAAAAACAACTCGAGAGACATCTGCTACAGATTGATACAGAGACATCTGCTACAGATTGATAAGACCGCTAGCACAGACAGAGAAGAATAAGTCTTTGACTGATAAGACTACAGGGTAAAAAAAACAACAACTCTGGAGACATTTGTTGCAGACTTTGTGATAAGGGTGCAAAATGGAGAATAATGACGGTTTAAGAATGTGAAACTCGTGGCTCGTTAGAGCCAAGGAGGGGAGGGACTTGTGCTGTATATAATGAGAAACTTTGTAAGCCTCGGCGCGCCTTTTTCTCAGAAGGGTGCCCAACTCTGCAGACTTGTAAATAAACCTTTGTTTTCCTGAATTTGTCTCGAGCGATTATTAAGAAGCGATTTTCGTTTCTAACAAGGTATATCAAACTCACATTGTTTCATGACCTTTTCCTCTGGGTTCTTCAATGAACAAACTTGTTTTGTTATCTGAATAACTATGTATCATGTGATTTGTTTCACATAAAATATTTCATTAGGATCTTGCGAACTATTAAGAAGTGTTCATTTTTAAAATTTAGGTAGCTTGATTATTAAGCAAGAAAAGGTTAGCGTTTTACTCCCACTGAATCATTCCTCTATAAAAGGTAACAAGCTTTTTATTTTTTCTGGACTTTGAATATATGGAAGTCAATTCTGAAAGAAAAAAATCCTCGTCGGTAATGTTCCCACATATGTGGAGTAATTGCTTCTGGTCAGTCTTCAGGTTATAGAGGCTCGGAAAGAAATGAGTTGGCCAAAGTAAGCAACATCATTTCGATGGACTATGCTCATTGGGGAAACTTGCAGGATCTGCAGAAGGAACACGTGTTTCAGAGTGTATGCAATAAACCTGAACATTGTTATTTTTTCACAGAGCTTGTGATCCGACTGGAGCAGCAATGAAGCTCGAATTGTTTTTTAAATTTCCGAGCTTGCCAAATTATTGTTGGTAAATGCAGGTGACTTTATCAAAGCACATTTCACACTCCCCAGCCAGGAATTTGGTCCCAATTCTGTCAGTCCATCCATTCCTATGGATAACAGGTATTTTAAATGTGAGCACTCCATTGAACTATTTGAATTGAATACTTCAGTGGTTACATCCTCTTGGATTCTTAATTTCAAATTACTCAATGTGATTTTTTTGTCCCCCCTGAATTTGCCAAGCACTGGGCAATTCTGGAATATTCCAAATATTTACAATAGATGCATTCACACTATTGAAGGCAACCTGGCAGATTTGAATACCATTCAGGTCGTCGACAACAATACATAAGTAACTTTATGAATTGCTTACTGTACACCAACAACACAAGCCAAGTATTAGTGAAACCACAGATTCTCTCCCAAGGATTCCAAAATCTAAACAGTGCATTCCAGATATGCTCACTCTCACCATCTGGGAGCAGTCTCCCAAAGTGCTCCCAGAATTTAGAAAGCACATAAACTGCCCTCCAAAGCTAAATCTGCTCTCACAGGCTTCACTCTTATTGCATACAATGACATTTATTGTTCAGTTCTTTAACGTGACAAATGATTTTACAAACAATTTGTAAAATACTTTAAATCCTGAAGAAATGTGGTGTCAGCCCTTTGTAGAAGTGAATGGAAAGTGTGATGTTTGCTTGACCTTTGGCTCTATGTATCAGACTGAACTGAACCTTTAGCAAGATGTGGGATGTTTCCCACACACTTTGTTTAAAAAAGCAAAGATTATGCTCTGAGATTTAAATGTTCAATCAGGTTTAATAAAAATCCTTCCAAAAACTGAGTTTGACTTCAGTTCCTTTAAAGAGACATGCTCTTGTCCTTCAATTTTGTGACATGTGATCATTCTTTGGTGAAGGTGGCTGTGTGAAACACTGCAGGATGTTGTGCTGAAGTGCATCATTGGGTGGATGAGCTTTATTACTGATGTAACTTGGCTAATTTTGAGATGGAATATTATTGAGAGTTAAATCTTGTTTTTAAACTGAGGCGTGCTTGTGTAACTCAAGTGTGGAAACTATGCTCACGTTTGCAATGAACCTTTCACTTTTGGAGATTAGTATTTTTCTGATCGGTTTTGTAAATAAAGTTCACTAGAGAAAGCACAGTGCTGGAGAACTGCAGGTCCAGCAGCATCTCTGAGGGGAATAAAACATTGGAAGCTCCAAGTCTCATGACCATTTGTCCGTTCAGACGAAGAGTCACTGAAATTGAAATGTAACATTATTTTTCTCTTCACCGATGCCCTCAGAACTGCTGAGTTTCTCCAGCACTTTGTTTCTGGGGTTCAGCTCTCCAGCACCTGCAGTTTATTGTTTTGTTATAGATCTATGATTTGACTTGGGGAGTGAGAGGCAGCAACTGCAATCAACTCGGATAAAACTCTCCAACCATGGAAAACAAACACATAGTTCTTTATACTTTGCAAAACACAACTGTCAATAAGAAATACAATTAAGCTAAGTGCAAGGCGGCATACCACCTGCCTTGTCTCAAACTTGCCACTCATCTTTGAGAACTAATCTGTCAGAATTGTGTTTGCTCCCTTCCTTTGAGATCACAGTCCACAAATGTCCCAGTTGCAATTCCTAGGCCGGGCCCAGTTACCACATTGCAGTGGGGTGGGGAGCTTTGTGTCAGCCTGAAGTTTTTGTTAAGAGCAACATTGCGTGTTGAAGTTGACGGTTTTGGCGAATATTGCGTCATCAAACTTGGAGGAAATCCTTCCGAATATATTGATTAACTGGACTGAGCCTGTTTACATGCTGCCCTGTTCGTATTGCGGTCATATTTTCAGTTAATAATCACACAACACCAGGTTATAGTCCAACAGGTTTAATTGGAAGCACACTAGCTTTCGGAGCACCGCTCCTTCATCAGGTGATTGTGGAGGGCACAATTCTAAGGCACAGAATTTATAGCAAAAATTTAGTGTGATGTAACTGAAATTATCAATTGAAAAATACCTTGATTGTCTGTTGAGTCTTTCATCTGTTCGAATACCATGATAGTTTCACTTTTTTCATGTGTAAATCACAAAACCTTTTTTTTTAAAGTTGCATTCCTGACAGTGGCCCATCAAATCACTCATTGTATTAATCACTGCACAGTCTCAACAAAGGAATGAAACTGGATGGATCACATTACATCTACCAATGCACTGGAAAATACAACGCAATCAGCCCTCTTGACCCTTCTGTCTCACTGTGGGCCAACAACAGCAGCAGAACTGTACTCCAGCCCAATCTGAAATCTCATGGCCTGGTATATTCCCCACTCAACCATTAACATCAAGGCAGGGGATCAACCCTAGTTCAATGGAGAGTTCCGCAGGGCATGCCAGGAGCAATACCAGGCATAACTAAAAATGTGGTGCCAACCTGGTGAAGCTACCCAACCTGCATGCCAAACAGCGTAAGCAACACCAAATAGAACTATGTGATCCAACAACTCATGGATCAGATCGGAGCTCTGCAGTTCTGCCACACCTAGTCAGGAATGGTGATGGACAATTAAACAACTCACTGCAGGAAGCATCACAGATATCCCCACCCTTACTGATGGAGGGGTCTCACACATCCATGCAACAGACAAGAAAACAGCATTTGCAGCAATCTTCAGCCAGCAGTGCCAAGTGGATGAGCCTTCTACATTGGTCCCTGACATCAGAGACGTGAATCAACTTGGTTGAAAACTTATTTCAAATCAGATCAAGAAATGGAGAAGTAGTGTAAAGGCAGTCAGCCCTACCAAAATTGTGGCAATAATACTGATGGCTGTGCTCCAGAAATTGCTGCCCACCAAGACAAGTCCAGCACTGGCACCTACTAACATTGTGGAACATTTCCCAGGGATGTTCAACACAAAAACACAGGACAGAGCCAACGCATCCAATTTCCCTCCATCAGTCGACATTCACTCAGCAGTGAAGTGATGGAAGGTGTCATCAACAGTGCTGTCATGCAGCTGCTCAGCAATAACCTTCTGTGACACCTAGTTTGGGTTCTGCCAGGGCCACTCAGTTCCTGATCTTGTTACAGACTGGATTCACAAACTGACAAACAGCTGAATTCCAGAGGTGAGGTGAGGGTGATAGTCCAGTCCCACTCCATGACCACTATTTCGACTTCAGTGATATCACCGGACCTCACCACAGTCTCAGCTCATTTACTGAAACTCTCATTCATTTATTTTGTTAACTCTAGATTTCATTACCTAAACCCACTCCTGGCCAGCATCCCACAATCACCCTCCCTATAATCTCCAGAATATTGAAAACTCTACCGCCCAAGTGCTCACTTGTACCAGAACTTGCTGATCCATCAAAAGGCTCCCATTTATAAGCAACAACAATTTACTTTCACACCCTTGACTTAATTCCTGGCTGTAATCATTCCTATCTTCCTGCACCACACACCCTTTCATATCTCAATAACTTAGTTTAGACTCCCAATGATGTGTTTATTTTTGAGTTCAGCTGTGTGACTGTTTCGAAAGATTCCAAGGCAACGTGGTCTGGAATTCCCACCCTCTAAGATCTGCTTTCTTCCTTTAAGGCATTCCTGAAAAATTGCTTATTTGGCAATGGTTTTGGTCACTGGACATAATATTCTCCAGCTGTGGCCTTATGTCAAAAGTTCTCAATATTTTTGTGAAATTAAAAACATGTTGATTTGTACAGGTATATTCTACTTTTCACTATCGCTGAATGAATAATCTGTAATGTCTCCTACCCAACCACATTGTGGGAGCACCTTCACCATTCAAACTGCAGCTGTACAAGGAAGTCAAACATCACCCTCTCCACAGGCAACAGGGCTTTGGCAATGATCACTGGTATCTGTGGAAGGAGAAAATACACATGATGTTTCAGGGAGTGCAATATGAATTATATGGATTGAAAATGGTGCAGAATTTGACTGTCAGAAATGGAAGAAAAATCCACTCACTATTGGAAAACAAGAATTCTTGACTGTCAAAGATATTGTGGAAAAGATAACCTGATAATGGAGCAGCATACGGTCAGGAGTCGGGCAGCAGTGGACAATCCATTTACAAAAAGGTCTGTGAACATAGTAGTAAAATACTAAACATGGCAGAAATACACTCATGTGAGACTGAGGAAGCTGGATAACGAACAAGTGGACATCAAGAAGCCCAGAGGTGAATCAGAGCAGTGTTCACTTTTATGATCCCACAGTCAGAGATGTCTAGCACAAAAACAGACTCTTCAGTCCAAGCCATCTATGCAAACCAGATATTCTAACCTAAACTATTCCCATTTGCCAGCACTTGACTGACATCCCTCTGAACCCTTCCTATTCAAATGCCTTTTAAATGTTACAATTTTGGTTGACCTTTAGGCTCCTTTTGAATTTTCCCCTCTCATCCTAAACCTATATCCTCTCGTTCTGGGTTCCACCACCCCAGGGTAAACACCTTGTCTATTTACGCAATCCATGCCCCTCACGATTTTATAAACCTCTTCAACATCACACCTCAGCCTATGACACTCCAGGGAAAATGGCCCCAGCATATTATGCCTCTCCCTGCAACTCAAATCCTCCAATCCTGGCAACATCCTTAAAAAATCAATTCTCAAACCTTCCATGTTTCAGTGCCTCTTTCTGATAAGAGGGAGACCAGAATTCCACACAATATTCCAAAAGTGGCCTAACCAATGTCCTGTACAGCTCCTTCACTCAATGCTCTGACCAACGAAGGGAAGAATCGCAAACAATTTCTTCACTGTCCTATCTACCTGTGACTCTACTTTCAAGGAACTATGAACCTGCATTCCAAGGTCTCTTTGTTCAGCAAGACTCTCCAAGACCTTACAATTCAGTGTGAGTCCTGCTCTGATTTGCTTTTCTAAAATGCAGCACCTCACATTTATCTAAATTAAACCCTATCTGCCACTCCGCAGCCCATTGGCCCATCTGATCAATATCCCATTGTATTCTGAGACAACTTTTATCACTGTCCACAATACCTCCAATTTTGGTGTCATCTGCAAACTTACGAACAGTACCGGCTCTATTCACATCCAAATCATTTAAATGGATGAAGAAACAAATCCAAGAAAACAAAACATCAATTTCTCTGGGTTTGAATGTGCTCTTGGTAAATCCTACCCTCTGAATCTCTACCAGGGAGGGCTGCACATACATCCCTCTGAACTTTGCCCCCAACAAAGCTGGCGGCTGCGCACGTGTCCAGTGAATCTTTGCCCCGAATAAAGATGGCAGCGATCACACAATGAGGTTATTTTCCAGTTTACTGCAAAAACGGGACTGTATGTTTCAAATTTGTATTTTCCGATGTGCACCAAATGTTTGTAAAACCTCTCAGCCCATACCAATACCATTTCCCTCCCACTTCCTGCTGTTTATTTCTTTCCTTACCAACAGCTCTCCATCCACATGTCCCGCACATCCGCGCCCACCGCAAGGATGATCACGTGGTATAGTCTCGTCCCGTCCTTCTTTTACTCTGATTGGTCGGAGGACCAAATGCCCCGCCAGGTCCTCCAGCTCTGCCCCTGCCTTTCCATTGGTCTTCCGCTGACATCAACTACCAGGGGCCCATTGTTGCCTGGAGCATGCGCACTGCTTCGTGGCTTTTGTTGCTGTTTATCAGTTACAAGAGTGAGACACAAAGTTAAAAATCACACAACCACCTGATGAAGAAGCTGCAAAGCTAGTCCTTCCAAATAAACCTGTTGGACTATAACCTGGTGTTCTGTGAATTTTAATTTTGTCCATCCTAATCGAACACCAGCACCTGAAAGTCAAGAGTGTGGGAGGAATGCAAAATATAACAACAAAAGAACTAGGAACAGGAGAAGGCCGTCCTGCCCTTTGAGCTTGCTCTGCCATTCATTAAGATCATGGCTGATCATTTTGTGGACGCAGAACCATTTACCAACGTTCTCACCATATCCCTTAATTAATTAAGTAATTCTTTTTTAAAAAAAAGCTACCTTAGCTTTAAAAACGTTTACTGAACTAGCATCAACAATTTCCTTGGCAATGAATTCCACAGAGGTCAAGAAGTTCTTCTCAATTCAGTCCTAAATTTGCTGCCTCTAGGCTTATGGTGATGCCCTCTTGTCCTAGATTCACCTGCCAGTGGAAACATTCTCTCTACTTCTGTTTTATCTATTCCATTCATTATTTTATATGTTTCTCATTCTCCTGATTTCCAATGAATATAATCCCAATCTACTCAGTCTCTGTTAAGCTAACCCCCTCAACTCCGGAATCAGGGTATGCAGACAATGGAAATGTGGAGCTGGTTTAAGGTATTGCGTGTCCTTCAGCGGTATGTCCCTGTCAGGCAGGCGGAAGTGATAAGGTAAAGGAACCTTGGTTTACTGCGGAAACTGCATCTCTTGTTACGAAGAAGAAGAAGGCTAAGATGTTGATGAGGCAAGATGGTTCAGATGAGGCGATGGAGAATTAAGATCAGCTAAGAAGGATTTAAAGAGAGAGTTAAAAAGAGCAAAGAGAGGACACGAGCAGTCTTTAACAAATAGAATAAAAGAAAACCCTAAAGCTTTGTATAGGTATGTGAGGAATAAAAAGATGATTAGGGTAGGAATAGGGCCAATCACAGACAGAATGGGAAGATGAGTGTTGACCCTGTGGAGATTGGAGAGATGCTAAATGAACATTTCTCATCAGTTTTCACTCAGGAAAAGGAGAATATTTTGGAGGAGGAGAATGAAGTATGAGATATTAGACTAGAAATTATCAAGGTTAGTTACGAACAGGTGTTATCAATGCTGGAAGGAGTGAAAATACACAAGTCCCCTGGGCTGGATGGGATTTATCCGAGGATTCTCTGGGAAGCTAGGGAGAAGGTAGCATAGCCTTTGGCTTGGATATTTGAGTTGCCATTGTCTGCAGATTTGGTACCAGAGCACTGGAAGATTGCAACTGTTGTGCCCTTGTTCAAGAAGGGCAGTAGAGAGCCTTACTTCTTTTGTAGGAAATGTTTAGGAAAGGATTATAAGAGATAAGATTTATAATCATCTGGCAAACATCAATTTGATTTCAGATAGTCAACTTGGCTTTGTCAAGGGCAGGTCATGTCTCACAAACCTCATTGAGTTTTTTGAGAAGGTCACCAAGCATGTAGATGAGGGTAGGGCATTTGACATGGTATACATGGACAAAAGTAAAGCCTTTGACAAGGTTCCACATGGTAGGCTGTTGGAAAAAATGCAGAGCCATAGAATTGAGGGTGATTTAGCAGTTTCGATTAGAAACTTGCTTTCTGAAAGAAGGCAGCGAGTGGTGGTTGATGTAAAATATTCAGCCTGGATTCCAGTTACTAGTCACGTGTCACCAGGATCTATTTTGGAACCACTGCAGGTATAGGTGAATGGATTAGGAAATTTGCAGATGCCACTAAAGTCAGTGTAGTAGTGGACAGTGTGGAAGAATGTTACAGGTTGCAAGGGGACATGGATAAACTGCAGAATTGGGCTGAGAGGTGGCAAATAGAGTTCAATGCAACTAAATGTGAGGTGATGCACTTTGAGAAGAATAACAGGAAGGCTGAATACTGGGTCAATGGAAAGATTCTTGGTAGTGTGGTGTGCAGAGGGATCTTTGAGTCCATGTACATAGATCCCTGAAAGTTGCCACCCAGGTTGATAGTGCTGTTAAGAAGGCAAACGGTGTGTTAGGTTTCATTCGTGGAGGGATTGAGTTCCGAAGTTGATATACCATACTGCAACTCTACAAAACACTGGTGCAGTCACACTTGGAATATTGTGTTCAATATTCCTCTAGCTTATCTCTCCATGCTTCAGGCTCTCTGCCTTTATACCTGATGAAGGGCTTTTGCCCGAAACGTCGATTTTACTGCTCCTCGGATGCTGCCTGAACTGCGGTGCTCTTCCAGCACCTCTAATCCAGAATCTGTACCCCACCACATCACTTTGCCCCACAATCGTGGTATCTGGTTGTACAGAAGGAGGAGTGGCACAGTCTGTACTGAGATGCACTGGGGCCCTGAAACACATGGTAAAGACTGAAATCACCAGAGCATTGAGAGCCCCACCACATTGTTTGCATGTTCTATTGTTTTTACACTGTTCCTGCCTTCCCTTGTTTTTTCTTAATCAAGTTGTTATTATACACACCTGCACAAGCTGTGAAATGAACTCAGCCCTCTCGATCCAAGATTCAGGATATTTTCACCACATCACAAGGCATCGACTCTAACCTCCCCTGTCCCTTAGCCTACTGAGTCGCGCCTGAATCAACTCCGCAATTGGGAGGAAGGGGCGGAACAGGAGGACCGAGCAGCAGCCGGTCGGCTAACCAGAGTGAGTTAGGAGCGGGGCCAAAGCATTCTCGGGAGTGAACGCTTCAGGATTGGTCAGAAAGCAAACTATTTTGCAGGATTGATCATTCTCACTACATAGTGGAGCATTCAACCTTTCTCATGAATCAATGTGAGATTTTTACAAAATAGTTGAGATGTAAATCTGATAACGTACATTAGGGAGATTTAAACAATCCTTGGATAAATACATGGGTGATTTTGCAAAAGTTTAGGGCGACGAGCTGAGAATAATTCACAGGTCGGCGTGAATAATTCACAGGTCGGTTAACACAATGCGAGTAAGAAATTTATTTTCAAACTCCCAGAACGATTGGTAATTTACATACCTGGCTAGTATGGTTAAATTGGACCGAACAATCTATTTGCATACTAATGATCTCAATGACTGTAACTCGACAGAGCAACTGTTAATGACTAATATTTCACCCATGATCCTGTGTAGATATGAATATTCTCTATAAACTCACCGATAATCTCAGACGCACGCGCGGTTTGGATTCTATGTGGAGCATGCGCAGTGTCACATTGATCAGGACACAGAGAGAGAGAGACATGGAGCTGCTTTCTCCGGCAGCGGCTGCGATCGGATTCAGAGAGTCGCGCTTAGAGCCGGTGTGAGGGAGCCTCGCTGGGAAAAAGGAGCGAAGAGAATTCACAATTCCTGGATACAGGTTAAAAATAACTCTAAAAAGGCCCTCCAGGCCCGGGTAAGGAGGTGGCGGTCTCTGATCAGCGAAGCGGCCCAGGGTCACGGCCGCCATTTGTTTGAGGGAAGAAGGAGCGCGGGCCTCAGGGCCGCCATCTTGAGAAGGTCAAGGTGCAGGAGGGCGGGGCTCTCGGGGTCTGTAGAACAATCAGAGGAAAGGGAAGCCCCATTGTTATTGATTAATCCCACGAACACAGCGTCACTGGGCGGTCCTGCAGGAATATCCTCTCTCAGTCCTGCTGGGATGTTTCACCCCATCAGAACCAGCAGCTCTCCTCCTCTCTCAGCTCCCCTTCTGTCCTTCCTGCAGCATCAGTCCCCTGGAACATTGAGCTGCCTGTCCTGTCCCTCCCTCAGCTGTTGTTTCTGTAATACCTGTGATATCCCAGTCCCATCTTAGATTGCTTCACTAAAGACAGGAATGCACCCGATGGATTTTTCTTAACATCAGCAATTGTTTAAAACTCACTCACAGGTTTTTAATTGCATCGTTTTTGAAGCATTTACTTCACACTCAATCATTTGCAATGGTGGGATTTGAACCTGTGTCCAGAGAACACTTGCTGAGTTTCTGGATAAATTGTCACACAATAATGCCTCTAGGCCATCACTTCGCCTGCTCACAGTTTGTATATCCCAGTGCAACATGAATCAAAACTCTTTCTTCCAGCACAATTGTTTGACCCAGAACTCTGGTGATGTGACTCAGTACCTCTCCATGTGGTATCCCTCACTGTGTGGGTCTAATTGCTGCCTCTGTCAGCGTCTCTCACTCTTGAAGCTACTCCAGATCATGAGCCAACAGAATTCTCCACTCCAGAGAGGTGAGGCAGCACAGGTCAGGAATGGAGACTGGGCTTTTCCAGATCTCTGTGGGCTCAGTGCCATTCTATATGTGTAACCCTCAAAGCATTAGTCTAATTGCCCATTCTGCCTATTTCTGTGTCTTCTACAGGTACTCATGGAGTTCCTGACTCAATAGACTTGCCAACTGTTGGTTGGGACGATGGTTGGTCAGCCAGAAAGACAAAGTCAGGGAGGTCAGGAGTCTTCAATAAATCCTGTTGCCAGGTAAGATCATTCCAGTGCACAGAGCAGAAAGTAATAAGGGGGATCCAAACATCAGCTAACAAGACATGACATAGAGAAAGTGCTGGAGGGGGAGCACAGTACAGACACACCCCAGGCTCCATCACCACCCCTACTTTAAGTTTTGTTGTAATGAGACAGCATCGGGAGTTCCCAGTTATCAGTCCAGGCCTGTGCTTTCTTAGGGAGCATCAGAACAACTGAGGGGAAAGCAGGCCTCCCACGAGAGGGTGGTAATGCTGCCTGGGATCTTTCAGTTCCCTATTCCCTCTCCAACACTGTATCTATGGCTTGTATTGAGGACCAGTGTCTTCAATCATTCTAACTCCTATAACAGTTCCTATCTCTGTCATCTCCTCCCCTCTCACCAATTATTTCACATATTTGAAACCTCCAGTCCAGATGACCATCCGTATCGCTGTAACTTGCTTCAGTCTCTACAACATGCCTTGTCTCGATAGTCTCCTCCTCCAATAACTGGAGACATCGGGTCTGTTTCTGTGTGGTATGACTCTTCGGCCGAGGTTTCCTAAATGGAATGAGTTGCATTTGCCTGTGTTTGGCTCATCTCCCTTCAAACCTTCTCCTCTCCATGTACCTGCCCAAGTGTCTTTTCCATGTTGTAATTGTACTTGTTTTCACCATTTCCTCTTGCAGTCCATTCCGTCTATGCACCATCCTCTGTGGATAATGTTGCCCCTCAGCTCCCTCTTTAAATCCTTGCTCTCTCACCTCACGTTTATGCCTCTAGCTTTGGACTCACCTACCCTTGGCAATTCACCTTACTTAGACCATACATGGTTTCATAAACTTGTATAAGGTCACCCCGTGGCCTCCCCTACCCAGGAGAAATATTGACGACAGTGTTACCAATATCTCCAACTCATGTACTCAATGCTCTGACCAATGAAGACAAGTGTGCCAATTGCCGCTTTCAACACCCTGTCGCCCTGTGATGCCAGTCCAAGGAACAATGTAACTGCACCCCTTGGTCTCTCTCTTTTCTACAACACTGTTCAGGGCCCAACCATTACCCGTGTTAGTCCTCCCTGGTTTGTCTGAACTAAATGCAACAACTGAATTAAACTCCATCTTTCATTCCTTGGCCCCTTCGTCTTTCATTTTGGTCACATCTTGAGCAAACTCCAGTCAAGTTTGTGGGACATGTTTTCCCACGCACAAAGCCATGCTGGCTGTCTGTAATCAGGCCTTATCTTTCCAAATGCATGGACGGCCTACCTCTCAGAAAGACCTCCAACAACTGACCCACCCTGATGTCTCGCTCATCAGTGTGTAGTTCCCTGGCTTTCTCTTGCAGCCTTTCTTAATTAATGACACAACATTATAATCATAGTTGGAGTCATACCGCACTGTTCAGTTAACGCTAACCATACTCCAAAACAGATCTCATCCCACCTGCCTGTTTCTGGATCATATCCCTTCAAACCGTTCCTATTTCTGTACTAATCTAAATGTCTGTTAAACATTGTAATTGTCCCCATGTTCACCCTTTCCTTGGGAAGTTCATTTCACACCCAACCCACCCTCTGTGTAGCAATGTGCCTCTCGTGTCTTTTTTTTCATATGTCTCTCCTTTAAACTTAAAAATGTAGTGCCTTGTCTTGAAACTCCCCTGTCCATGGGAAAAGACAACTCCCATTAACTCTATCGATCCCCCTCATGATTTTATAAACTTCTATGAGGTCATCTGTCACCATTCAGGTTTCAGTGAAAAATACCAACCTATTCAGCCTTTCTTTATACTGAAGCCTTTCGTACCCAGCCACATCCCAGTAAATCTCCTCCCAACCCTTTCCAGCTGAATAATATCCTTCCTATAACTGGGCGACCAGAACTGGACACAGTATTCCAGAAGAGGACTCACCAATGGCCTGTATAATCTCAATGCGACTTCCCAACTCCTATATCCAAAGGACTGAGCAATGAAAGCAAGTGAGGCAAGCACCTTTTTTTAAACTATCCTGTCTCTCCATGTTGCAAACTTCAAAGAATTATGTAGCTGAACCCTGAGGTCCCTCTGTTCTACAACATTACTGCAGGTCTTGCCATTAATTGTATAAGCCCTGCCCGTGTTTGTTGTTCCAAATACATTACCTCGCATTTATTCAGATTGAACTCCATCTACAGTTTTTCAGCCATTCACACATTTCATCAGGATCCCTTTGTAATCTCAGAAAACCTTCTTCACTGTCCACAATGCCACCCTCCAGTCTATCAGCCTATCACACATAGCTCTCTATGGTACAAATATCTCTGCTAGGGGCCCTACAATTTCTTCACCAGCTTCCCACAATGTCCTGAGATACATTTGTTCAGGTCCTGGGGATTTATCTACCTTTGTGTTTTAAAACCTCCAGCCCCTCCTTTTCGATAATGTGGACTCATTTCAAGACATTGAGTCATAGAGATGTACAGCACGGAAACAGGCCCTTCAGACCAACTCCTGCATGACGTTTCGAGTCACATTTGCCACAATTTTGCCAATATCCCTCTGAACCCTTGCTATTCATACACCCATCCACATGCCTTTTAAGTGTATTTCTATCAGCCTCCACTATTTGCTCTGGCAGCTTATTCCATCCACTCTGCGGGAGCCAGTTGTCCTTTAGACCCCTTTGAAAAGTTTCCTTCGCCTGGGGAAATGACCTTGTCTATTGACCCTATCGATGACCATCATGATTTTAAACACCTTTTATCGGTTAACTCCTCAGCCTCCCATGTTCAACTGAAAACAGCCCCAGCCTATTCAGGCTTTTCCCTGAAGCACAAACCCTCCAACCCTGGCAACGTCTTTGGTCATTTCTTCTGATCCCTTTCAGGTTCCACGACATCCTTCCGATGGCATTGAGACCAGAATTACACACAGTATTCCAATAGTGGTCAGGCCAAACACTGTTTAGTTCCCCGAGCGCCCCAGTCTTTATCCACAGTAAGTTCCAAAGTGAAATATTTGTTTTGGATCTTGTAGTTTCACACATCGTTGCCTTCATTGATCATTAAGGAGACCGGGTTTGTCCCGAGCTCTTCTTTTGCTCTTAATACACTTGTAGAGTCTCTTTGGATTCTCCTTAACATTCTCTGCCAAAGCGATCTCGTGTCCCCTTTTTACATTCCTGATTTCCATCCTAAGTGTATTTCTACAGCCCCGATGCTCCTGAAGGGATTCCCTTGAGTCAGCCAGTTATATCTGACATGTGAACCCGTTTTTCTTGACCCCAGCCTCGAAACTCAGCCAGTGTTTCCTAATTCAGTCAGCATTGAGCTGCACACTAACAGGAACACGCTGGCGCTGAACGCTCCTTTTATCTCGGTTTTAAAATATTCCGACTTGCCAGACTTCCCTTTATCTGCAAATAGCCTCCCCAGATCTACTTTAAAAATTCCTGTCTAATACTACCTTGCTCCATTGAATAACTTTAACTTGTGGACCAGGCCTGTCCTTTTCCATCGCTATTTTCAAACTAATACAATTGTGGTAACTTTCCAAAGTGCTCCCCCACTAACACCTCAGTCCTGTTCCTGACCTTGTTTCCCAAGGGGAGGTCAGGTTTAGCCCCATTCTCCAGTTGGGCCATTTACATAATGACTGGGAGTTTTCGGAACACACTTAACAAATACCTTCCATCCAAATGCTTAACTTAGTAACAATCCCAGTCCAGGTTTGGAACAGTTAAGATCCCCGATCATTCCAACCCTATTATTCTAAGAGATATCTGAAATCTCCTGACATATTTGCTCCTTCATCTCCCATTGCCTATCACTGTAGTCCGACCGTAGAAAACTAATGACCAATGTTTATTTCTCAGTTCCACTAATATCGTTTAACTGGGCGATCCGACATGAATACTCCCTCTAGGTACTGCTGGGATGTTTCCCCCAATCAAACCCACCAGCTCTCCTCCTGTTTTCCCTCCTGTTCTATCCTTCCTGTAGTATCTGTCTCCGGAACATTGAGCTGCTGCTCCTGTTGCTCCCTCAGCTGTGTTTCTGTAATATCTATGGGATCCCAATCCCAAGTTCCCATCCATGCTCTGGGTTCATCTGTCTTATCTGTCTGGCCCTTTGCATTGAAATAACTGGAGTTTAATCCACCAATTTTCCCTAATTGTCTGCTATGTTCTTGCCTGCCTTGTCTCCTTATATTGCTCTCTTGAACATTTGTACCAGCCTCAACTTTCTTTCTGGCCTTACGACTCTTTGGGGTCACACAGCCCAGCCAGACAAGTTTAAATCCTCTCGAGCAGCTCCAGCAACGTTCCCCACCAGGATGTGGGTCCCCCTCCTGTTCTCAGTTCAGGTGTATTCCCCATCCTGTCTACCTGTGCTGACACCTTCAGACATCCAGGGACTTACCCACCAAGGTCGATGTGTTCCTCAGTTCTCCAGGAGAACCTCCCATTCATGATGTATACCATTCGTTTATGAGACTTCCCACAGTGCATTACCTCACAGTGATCAGAAGTAAACTCTGTCTCCCATTACTCTGATCAGTTTATCATCTGATCGATATCAGACTGCAGCCTGAGACCATCCCCCTCACTGTGGACAACACCCTCACCTTTCATGTTTTCTGCAAACCTACTAATATTACCTTCTGCTTTCACATCCGAGTGATTAATGTCCACAATGAACAGCAATGGCTCCTGCACAGATCCCTGTGGGACACCCGCTGGGCAAAGGCTTTCAATCACAAAACCAACCCTCCACCAATTGTGGAGCCAATTTACCAACTTACCTTGGATCCCATGGGATCTTCCCTTTTGGACCAGCCTTCTGTGTGGGACAACGGAATGAAGACATGCCACCTTAATGAACTCCATATAAACCACATCATCTGCACTGCCCTCATCAATATCAGAGGGCAGTCGTCTAGCAAATCCATACAGACAATCCCTAATGAAATTGTGGGGGTATCCGTTTTTGGCGAATACATTGTATAGGTGTTCTTCTTCCTCTTTTTGCAGTTCTGGTGTACTGCAGTGTGTTGTGGCTCTTTTGAACAGTGTCTTGATGGAACTTCTTTTGTGTGTGTTGGGGTGGTTGCTTTCGTAGTTCAGGACTTGGTCTGTGTGTGTGTCTTTCCTGTATACCTTTGTGGTGAATTCTCCGTTCAGTGTTCTCTGTACCATCACGTCTAGGTTGGTTGTCCTTTTCTTTCTCTCTTGTGAATCAGATTCCTGTGAGTGTGGCGTTGATGATCCGGTGTGTGTTCTCTATTTCTGTGATTTTAATGATTACAAAGGTGTCATCTACATATCTGACCCAGAGTTTGGGTTGAATTTGCGGTAAGACTGTTTGTTCTAATCTTTGCATTACCACTTCTGCTATGAGTCCAGAGATGGGTGAGCCCATGGTGTTCTGTTGATTTGTTCATATATTTGGTTGTTGAATGTGAAGTGTGTTGTGAGGCACAGGTCCAGTAGTTTGAGTATGCCGTCTTTGTTGATATGTTCACCGTCCTGTTGTCTGTTCTGTATGGCCAGCAGGTTGGCTATTGTTTCTCTGGCTAGGGTTTTGTCGATGGAGGTGAACAGTGCCATTACATCAAATGAGACCATAGTTTCTACCTTGTCTATGTGTACATTTCTGATGATGTCCAAGAATTCCTGTGTTGACTGTACAGAGTGTCTGGATCCGCTGATCAGGTGTTTCAGTTTCTGCTGTAGTTATTGAGCCAGTTTGTGTGATGGTATCCGTGGTAGTGATACTATGGTTCTGAGTGGGATGGCTGGTTTGTGCACTTTATGTATTCCACAGAATCTAAGGGTGTTGTTGCTTTCAGTTTTCATTCGCTCTAGTTCAAACCTGGTTATCTGTCCGTTTTTTTTGTAGGTTTCTCAGTGTGTTGTTTATCCTATTGGTGAGCTGTGGGGTGGGGTCAAACTCCACACAATTTCATCCACAGATGCCTCAGGGAAAGACAACGGAACGAGGACATGCCACAAACCAAAGGACTAGCCACACTACCATACATCAAGAACAGTTCGGAACTGGCAGCCAGACTACTGCGATCACTGGGACTCATAACAGCACACAAACCAACAGCCACGCTCAGACAACAACTCACCAGGACGATGGACCCGATACCCAACATGAGCAAAACCAATGTAGTGTAAAAAACCCCATGCAAGGACTGCACAAAACACACTACATAGGACAAACAGGAAGACAGCTAACGATCCGTATCCATGAACACCAACTAACCATGAAACA
The DNA here is from genome assembly GCF_047496795.1 of Chiloscyllium punctatum. Taxonomy (NCBI): domain Eukaryota; kingdom Metazoa; phylum Chordata; class Chondrichthyes; order Orectolobiformes; family Hemiscylliidae; genus Chiloscyllium; species Chiloscyllium punctatum. The sequence continues at coordinate 158,834 of NW_027310102.1, read as the reverse complement.
ACACGACCAGCTATCCTTAGTAGCCACACACACAGATGACAAGCAACGTGAGTTCGACTGGGACAACACTACTATTATAGGACAAGCCAAACAGAGAACAGCCAGGGAATTCCTAGAGGCATGGCACTTATCCACAGATTCAATCAATAAATACATCGTCCTGGACCCGATATACCGGCCACTACAGCGGACAGCTCGAACTGACAACCGGAAGCGGCAGAGACAGGCCACTATAAATGCCGGAGGAAACATCACAGAAGCCCTTCACAGGAGGATCCCTGAGGATGTCACCTAGACAGGGGACGAAACGTCTGCAACACAAATTCCCAGCTCGGCGAACAGAACCACAACAATGAGCACCCGAGCTCCAGATCTTCTCCCAAACTTTGAAGCCCTTTCGACTCTACAAAGCTCCGTCATGAACAATCCACCATCCCTCTATTTCCTTTGCCCTCTTCAGTGTCTGCAACTCTCGCTGTATCTTCCAGTAACGTTCTTTAGATACTGCAGGTCTGCCTAGCTCCCCAGATAACCTGTTTAATCCCCTACAGCTCCCTCAATCACTGTAACACCATCTGCTCTGTCTAATCCTCCCCTTCCCACTGTCTTCCAGGCCCAACGGCGATCTTGTAAGAGAGCAGTGTGGAATGGGATGTTATAAATCTCAGCTGAGGCTTGAGGCCTACCATTACCTGGGAGTCACAAGGGGAGAGAACCTGAGAGAGAGCAGCACAAAGCGGGAGAATATAAATCAGTAGGGAGGGTCAAGGCCGACTGGGACTTGGATTTGGATAAAAAGCAGAGCAGGAGGCTCGAAGTCAGCACCGAGTCACAGAGGGAGTGACCGTGTGAGGGAGCAACTTGGAGCAGGGGCTTGAAGCTGACTCACACCGGGGAGAATCTAAATCAGCACTGAGGATCGAGGCCTAGTTGTACCTGAGAGTCACAGAGACGGTGACCCTGAGAGGGAGCAGACTGGAGTGAGAGCTGGACGATGATATGTCCGAGGAGACACATCACTGTGTGTGCACGTGTCCCTCCATTGTTCTGTGTATATGTGTGTGTATGCGTGTGTGTGTCCCCTTCCCGCGCTGTGTGTGTGTAATTCTCCTCACTGTGTGTGTTTTGTACCTCCCTCGTTGTGCGTGTGCGTGTTCCTCCCTCACTTTGTGTGTGTGTGTGTATTGTGTGTGTGTGTATCCCCTCTCGCTTTCTGAGCACATGTCCCACCCTTGCTCTGTCTGCGTGTCTCAACCTCACTGTGTGGGTGCGTGTCCCACCCTCGCTGTGTGTGTGTGTGTGTGTGTGTGTGTGTGTGTGCGCGCCCCTCTTGCAGTGTGTGATGGTGTCCTCCCCTCACTCTGTATGTGTGTGTATGCATATTACTCACTCACTGTGTGTCCCTCCCTCGCTGTGTGTGTGTGTGTGTGTGTGTGCGCGTGTGTGTGCATGTCCCTCCCTCGCTGTGTGTGAGCGTGTCCCACCCTCGCTGTGTGCGTGAGTCCCCCCCCTCGCTGTGTGCGTGCCTGTCCCCCCCTCGGTGTGTGCGTGAGCGTGTCCCTCCTTCGCTGTGTAGTGTGTCCCCCCCCTCGCTGTGTTAGTGTGTCCCCCCCCTCGCTGTGTTAGTGTGTCCCCCCCCTCGCTGTGTGCGTGTGTCCCCCCCTCGCTGTGTGCGTGTGTCCCCCCCCTCGCTGTGTGCGTGAGCGTGTCCCTCCTTCGCAGTGTGTGTGTCCCCTCGCTGTGTGCGTGGGTCCCCCCCTCGCTGTGTGCGTGGGTCCCCCCCTCGCTGTGTGCGTGGGTCCCCCCCTCGCTGTGTGCGTGAGTCCCCCCCCTCGCTGTGTGCGTGAGTCCCCCCCCTCGCTGTGTGCGTGAGTCCCCCCCCTCGCTGTGTGCGTGAGTCCCCCCCCTCGCTGTGTGCGTGAGTCCCCCCCCTCGCTGTGTGCGTGAGTCCCCCCCCTCGCTGTGTGCGTGAGTCCCCCCCCTCGCTGTGTGCGTGAGTCCCCCCCCTCGCTGTGTGCGTGAGTCCCCCCCCTCGCTGTGTGCGTGAGTCCCCCCCCTCGCTGTGTGCGTGAGTCCCCCCCCTCGCTGTGTGCGTGAGTCCCCCCCCTCGCTGTGTGCGTGAGTCCCCCCCCTCGCTGTGTGCGTGAGTCCCCCCCCTCGCTGTGTGCGTGAGTCCCCCCCCTCGCTGTGTGCGTGAGTCCCCCCCCTCGCTGTGTGCGTGAGTCCCCCCCCTCGCTGTGTGCGTGAGTCCCCCCCCTCGCTGTGTGCGTGAGTCCCCCCCCTCGCTGTGTGCGTGTGTCCCCCCCCTCGCTGTGTGCGTGTGTCCCCCCCCTCGCTGTGTGCGTGAGCCCCCCCCTCGCTGTGTGCGTGAGTCCCCCCCCTCGCTGTGTGCGTGAGTCCCCCCCTCGCTGTGTGCGTGCATGAGTCCACCCCCTCGCTGTGTTCGTGTGTCCCCCCCTCGCTGTGTGCGTGAGTCCCCCCGTCGCTGTGTGCGTGAGCGTGTCCCCCCCTCGCTGTGTGCGTGAGTCACCCCCCTCGCTGTGTGCGATGGTGCCCCCCCTCGCTGTGTGCGTGTGACCCCCCCCTCGCTGTGTGCGTGTGACCCCCCCCTCGCTGTGTGCGTGTGTCCCCCCCCTCGCTGTGTGCGAGTGTCCCCCCCCTCGCTGTGTGCGTGAGCCCCCCCCTTGCTGTGTGCGTGAGTCCCCCTCCCGCTGTGTGCGTGTCCCCCCCCTCGCTGTGTGCGTGTCCCCCCCTCGCTGTGTGCGTGTGTGTCCCCCCTCGCTGTGTGCGTGTGTCCCCCCCCTCGCTGTGTGCGTGTGTCCCCCCTCTCGCTGTGTGCGTGAGTCCCTCCCTCGCTGTGTGCGTGAGCATTTCCCCCCCCTTCGCTGTGTGCGTGTGTCCCCCCCCCTCGCTGTGTGCGTGAGCGTGTCCCTCCTTCGCTGTGTGTGTGTGTGTGTGTGTGTGTGTCCCCTCGCTGTGTGTGATGGTGCCCCCCCTCGCTGTGTGCGAGCGTGTCCCCACCCTCGCTGTGTGCGTGAGCATGTCCCTCCTTCGCTGTGTGCGTGAGTCCCCCCTCGCTGTGTGCGTGAGTGTCCCCCCCTCGCTGTGTGCGTGCGTGTCCCCCCCCTCGCTGTGTGCGTGAGTCCCCCCCCTCGCTGTGTGCGTGAGTCCCCCCCCTCGCTGTGTGCGTGTGTCCCCCCCCCTCGCTGTGTGCGTGTGTCCCCCCCCCTCGCTGTGTGCGTGTGTCCCCCCCCCTCGCTGTGTGCGTGTGTCCCCCCCCCTCGCTGTGTGCGTGTGTCCCCCCCCTCGCTGTGTGCGTGGGCCCCCCCCTCGCTGTGTGCGTGAGCCCCCCCCTCGCTGTGTGCGTGAGCCCCCCCTCGCTGTGTGCGTGAGTCACCCCCCTCGCTGTGTGCGTGAGTCACCCCCCTCGCTGTGTGCGTGAGTCACCCCCCTCGCTGTGTGCGTGTGTCCCCCCCTCGCTGTGTGCGTGTGTCCCCCCCTCGCTGTGTGCGTGTGTCCCCCCCTCGCTGTGTGCGTGTGTCCCCCCCTCGCTGTGTGCGTGTGTCCCCCCCTCGCTGTGTTCGTGTGTCCCCCCCTCGCTGTGTTCGTGTGTCCCCCCCTCGCTGTGTTCGTGTGTGCCCCCCTCGCTGTGTGCGTGTGTGCCCCCCTCGCTGTGTGCGTGTGTGCCCCCCTCGCTGTGTGCGTGTGTCCCCCCCTCGCTGTGTGCGTGTGTCCCCCCCTCGCTGTGTGCGTGTGTCCCCCCCTCGCTGTGTGCGTGAGCGTGTCCCCCCCCTCGCTGTGTGCGTGAGCGTGTCCCCCCCTCGCTGTGTGCGTGAGCGTGTCCCCCCCTCGCTGTGTGCGTGAGTCACCCCCCTCGCTGTGTGCGATGGTGCCCCCCCTCGCTGTGTGCGATGGTGCCCCCCCTCGCCGTGTGCGTGTGTCCCCCCCCTCGCCGTGTGCGTGAGTCCCCCCCCTCGCCGTGTGCGTGAGTCCCCCCCCTCGCCGTGTGCGTGAGTCCCCCCCCTCGCCGTGTGCGTGAGTCCCCCCCCTCGCCGTGTGCGTGAGTCCCCCCCCTCGCCGTGTGCGTGAGCGTGTCCCTCCTTCGCTGTGTGTGTGTGTGTCCCTCGCTGTGTGCGTGTCCCCCCCCTCGCTGTGTGTGCGTGTGTCCCCCCTCGCTGTGTGCGTGAGTCCCCCCCCTCGCTGTGTGCCTGAGTCCCCCCTCGCCGTGTGCGTGAGTCCCCCCCCCTTGCTGTGTGCGTGAGCGTGTCCCTCCTTCGCTGTGTGTGTGTGTGTCCCTCGCTGTGTGCGTGTCCCCCCCCCTCGCTGTGTGTGCGTGTGTCCCCCCTCGCTGTGTGCGTGAGTCCCCCCCCTCGCTGTGTGCCTGAGTCCCCCCTCGCTGTGTGCGAGTCCCCCCCCTTGCTGTGTGCGTGAGCGTGTCCCTCCTTCGCTGTGTGTGTGTGTGTCCCTCGCTGTGTGCGTGTCCCCCCCCCTCGCTGTGTGTGCGTGAGTCCCCCCCTCGCTGTGTGCGTGAGTCCCCCCCTCGCTGTGTGCGTGAGTCCCCCCCTCGCTGTGTGCGTGAGTCCCCCCCTCGCTGTGTGCGTGAGTCCCCCCCTCGCTGTGTGCGTGAATCCCCCCCTCGCTGTGTGCGTGAGTCCCCCCCTGGCTGTGTGCGTGAGTCCCCCCCTGGCTGTGTGCGTGAGTCCCCCCCTGGCTGTGTGCGTGAGTCCCCCCCTGGCTGTGTGCGAGATTCCCCCCCTGGCTGTGTGCGAGATTCCCCCCCTCGCTGTGTGCGTGAGTCCCCCCCTCGCTGTGTGCGTGAGTCCCCCCCTCGCTGTGTGCGTGAGTCCCCCCCTCGCTGTGTGCGTGAGGTCCCCCCCTCGCTGTGTGCGTGCATGTGTCCCCCCCTCGCTGTGTGCGTGCCTGTCCCCCCCTCGGTGTGTGCGTGAGCGTGTCCCTCCTCTCGCTGTGTGTGTGCGTGTTCCCCCCCCCTCGCTGTGTGCGTGAGTCCCCCCCCTCGCTGTGTGCGTGAGTCCCCCCCCTCGCTGTGTGCGTGTGTCCCCCCCCTCGCTGTGTGCGTGTGTCCCCCCCCTCGCTGTGTGCGTGTGTCCCCCCCCTCGCTGTGTGAGTGTGTCCCCCCCCTCGCTGTGTGCGTGAGTCCCTCCCTCGCTGTGTGCGTTAGCATTTCCCCCCCCTCGCTGTGTGCGTGTGTCCCCCCCCCTCGCTGTGTGCGTGAGCGTGTCCCTCCTTCGCTGTGTGTGTGTGTGTGTGTGTGTGTCCCCTCGCTGTGTGTGATGGTGCACCCCCTCGCTGTGTGCGAGCGTGTCCCCACCCTCGCTGTGTGCGTGAGCATGTCCCTCCTTCGCTGTGTGCGTGAGTCCCCCCCTCGCTGTGTGTGCGTGTGTCCCCCTTCGCTGTGTGCGTGCGTGCCCCCCCCTCGTTGTGTGCGTGCGTGCGTCCCCCTCGTTGTGTGCGTGCGTGCGTCCCCCTCGTTGTGTGCGTGCGTGTCCCCCCCTCGCTGTGTGCGTGCGTGTCCCCCCCTCGCTGTGTGCGTGAGTCCCCCCCCTCGCTGTGTGCGTGAGTCCCCCCCCTCGCTGTGTGCGTGAGTCCCCCCCCTCGCTGTGTGCGTGAGTCCCCCCCCTCGCAGTGTGCGTGAGTCCCCCCCCTCGCTGTGTGCGTGAGTCCCCTCCCTCGCTGTGTGCGTGTGTGTCCCCCCTCGCTGTGTGCGTGTGTCCCCCCCCTCGCTGTGTGCGTGTGTCCCCCCCCTCGCTGTGTGCGTGTGTCCCCCCCCTCGCTGTGTGCGTGAGCCCCCCCCTCGCTGTGTGCGTGAGTCCCCCCCCTCGCTGTGTGCGTGAGTCCCCCCCTCGCTGTGTGCGTGCATGAGTCCACCCCCTCGCTGTGTTCGTGTGTCCCCCCCTCGCTGTGTGCGTGAGTCCCCCCGTCGCTGTGTGCGTGAGCGTGTCCCCCCCTCGCTGTGTGCGTGAGTCACCCCCCTCGCTGTGTGCGATGGTGCCCCCCCTCGCTGTGTGCGTGTGACCCCCCCCTCGCTGTGTGCGTGTGACCCCCCCCTCGCTGTGTGCGTTTGTCCCCCCCCCTCGCTGTGTGCGAGTGTCCCCCCCCTCGCTGTGTGCGTGAGCCCCCCCCCTCGCTGTGTGCGTGAGTCCCCCTCCCGCTGTGTGCGTGTCCCCCCCCTCGCTGTGTGCGTGTCCCCCCCTCGCTGTGTGCGTGTGTGTCCCCCCTCGCTGTGTGCGTGTGTCCCCCCCCTCGCTGTGTGCGTGAGTCCCTCCCTCGCTGTGTGCGTGAGCATTTCCCCCCCCTCGCTGTGTGCGTGTGTCCCCCCCCCTCGCTGTGTGCGTGAGCGTGTCCCTCCTTCGCTGTGTGTGTGTGTGTGTGTGTGTCCCCTCGCTGTGTGTGATGGTGCCCCCCCTCGCTGTGTGCGAGCGTGTCCCCACCCTCGCTGTGTGCGTGAGCATGTCCCTCCTTCGCTGTGTGCGTGAGTCCCCCCTCGCTGTGTGCGTGAGTGTCCCCCCCTCGCTGTGTGCGTGAGTGTCCCCCCCTCGCTGTGTGCGTGCGTGTCCCCCCCTCGCTGTGTGCGTGAGTCCCCCCCCTCGCTGTGTGCGTGAGTCCCCCCCCTCGATGTGTGCGTGTGTCCCCCCCCTCGCTGTGTGCGTGTGTCCCCCCCCCTCGCTGTGTGCGTGTGTCCCCCCCCCCGCGCTGTGTGCGTGTGTCCCCCCCCCCGCGGTGTGCGTGGGCCCCCCCCTCGCTGTGTGCGTGAGCCCCCCCCTCGCTGTGTGCGTGAGCCCCCCCTCGCTGTGTGCGTGAGTCACCCCCCTCGCTGTGTGCGTGAGTCCCCCCCCTCGCTGTGTGCGTGAGTCACCCCCCTCGCTGTGTGCGTGTGTCCCCCCCTCGCTGTGTGCGTGTGTCCCCCCCTCGCTGTGTGCGTGTGTCCCCTCCTTGCTGTGTTCGTGTGTCCCCCCCTCGCTGTGTTCGTGTGTCCCCTCCTTGCTGTGTTCGTGTGTCCCCCCCTCGCTGTGTTCGTGTGTGCCCCCCTCGCTGTGTGCGTGTGTGCCCCCCTCGCTGTGTGCGTGTGTGCCCCCCTCGCTGTGTGCGTGTGTGCCCCCCTCGCTGTGTGCGTGTGTCCCCCCCTCGCTGTGTGCGTGTGTCCCCCCCTCGCTGTGTGCGTGTGTCCCCCCCTCGCTGTGTGCGTGTGTGTCCCCCTCGCTGTGTGCGTGTGTCCCCCCCTCGCTGTGTGCGTGTGCCCCCCCCTCGCTGTGTGCGTGTGCCCCCCCCTCGCTGTGTGCGTGTGTCCCCCCCTCGCTGTGTGCGTGTGTCCCCCCCTCGCTGTGTGCGTGTGTCCCCCCCTCGCTGTGTGCGTGAGCGTGTCCCCCCCTCGCTGTGTGCGTGAGTCACCCCCCTCGCTGTGTGCGATGGTGCCCCCCCTCGCTGTGTGCGTGTGACCCCCCCCTTGCTGTGTGCGTGTGTCCCCCCCCTCGCTGTGTGCGTGAGTCCCCCTCCCGCTGTGTGCGTGAGTTCCCCCCCGCTGTGTGCGTGAGTCCCCCCCCCTCGCTGTGTGCGTGTGTGTCCCCCCTCGCTGTGTGCGTGAGTCCCCCCCTCGCTGTGTGCGTGAGTCCCCCCCTCGCTGTGTGCGTGAGTCCCCCCCTCGCTGTGTGCGTGAGTCCCCCCCTCGCTGTGTGCGTGAGTCCCCCCCTCGCTGTGTGCGTGTGTCCCCCCCTCGCTGTGTGTGAGCGTGTCCCCCCCTCGGTGTGTGCATGAGCGCGTCCCTCCTTCGCTGTGTGTTCGTGTGCCCCCCCTTTGGTGTGTGCGTGAGTCCCCCCCCTCACTGTGTGCGTGAGTCACCCCGTTTTTGTGTGCGTGAGTCCCACCCCTCGCTGTTTGCGTGAGTCCCCCCTTCGCTGTGTGCGTGAGTCCCACCCCTCGCTGTTTGCGTGAGTCCCCCCTTCGCTGTGTGCGTGAGTCCCCCCCCTCGCTGTGTGCGTGAGTCCCCCCCCTCGCTGTGTGCGCGAGTCCCCCCCTCGCTGTGTGCGAGTCCCCCCCTCGCTGTGTGCGTGTGTCCCCCCCCTCACTGTGTGTGAGACCCCCCCTCGCTGTGTGCGTGAGTCCCCCCCTCGCTGTGTGCGTGAGTCCCCCCCTCGCTGTGTGCGTGTGTCCCCCCCCTCGCTGTGTGCGTGAGTCCCCCCTCGCTGTGTGCGTGTGTCCCCCCCTCGCTGTGTGCGTGAGTCCCACCCCTCGCTGTGTGCGTGATTCCCCCCCTCGCTGTGTGCGTGATTCCCCCCCTCGCTGTGTGCGTGAGTTCCCCCTCCGCTGTGTGCATGAGCGTGTCCCTCCTTCGGTGTGTGTGTGTGCGTGAGACCCCCCTCGCTGTGTGCGTGTGTCCGCCCCCTCGCTGTGTGCGTGTGTCCGCCCCCTCGCTGTGTGCGTGAGTCCCACCCCTCGCTGTGTGCGTGAGTCCCCCCTCGCTGTGTGCGTGAGTCCCCCCCTCGCTGTGTGCGTGAGTCCCCCCCCTCGCTGTGTGCATGAGCGTGTCCCCCTCTCACTGTGTGCGTGAGTACCCCCCCTCGCTGTGTGCGTGAGTCACCCCGTTCGCTGTGTGCGTGAGTCCCACCCCTCACTGTGTGTGAGACCCCCCCTCGCTGTGTATGTGAGTCCCCCCCTCGCTGTGTGCGTGAGTCTCCCTCTCGGTGTGTGCGTGAGCGTGTCCCCCCCTCACTGTGTGCGTGTCCCCCCCCTCGCTGTGTGCGTTTCCCCCCCCTCGCTGTGTGCGTGTCCCCCCCCCCCTCGCTGTGTGCATGAGTCTCCCCCTCGGTGTGTGCGTGAGTCCCCCCCCTCGCTGTGTGCGTGAGCGTGTCCCTCTTTCGCTCAGTGTGCGTGAGTCCCCCCCCTCGCTGTGTGCGTGAGTCCCCCCCCTCGCTGTGTGCGTGTGTCCCCCCCTCGCTGTGTGCGTGAGTCCCACCCCTCGCTGTGTGCGTGATTCCCCCCCTCGCTGTGTGCGTGAGTTCCCCCTCCGCTGTGTGCATGTCCGTGTCCCCCCCCTCGCTGTGTGCGTGTGTCCCCCCCTCGCTGTGTGCGTGAGTCCCACCCCTCGCTGTGTGCGTGATTCCCCCCCTCGCTGTGTGCGTGATGACCCCCTCGCTGTGTGCATGAGTCTCCCCCTCGGTGTGTGCGTGAGTCCCCCCCCTCGCTGTGTGCATGAGTCCCCCCCCTCGCTGTGTGCATGAGTCCCCCCCCTCGCTGTGTGCGTGTGTGTCCCCCTCGCTGTGTGCGTGTGTGTCCCCCTCGCTGTGTGCGTGTGTCCCCCCCTCGCTGTGTGCGTGAGTCCCACCCCTCGCTGTGTGCGTGATTCCCCCCCTCGCTGTGTGCGTGAGTTCCCCCTCCGCTGTGTGCATGAGCGTGTCCCTCCTTCGGTGTATGTGCGTGAGACCCCCCTCGCTGTGTGCGTGTGTCCGCCCCCTCGCTGTGTGCGTGTGTCCGCCCCCTCGCTGTGTGCGTGTGTCCCCCCCCCTCGCTGTGTGCGTGAGTCCCCCCTCGCTGTGTGCGTGAGTCCCCCTCTCACTGTGTGCGTGAGTACCCCCCGTCGCTGTGTGCGTGAGTCCCCCCCTCGCTGTGTGCGTGTGTCCCCCCCTCGCTGTGTGCGTTCGTGTCCCCCCCTCGCTGTGTGCGTGCGTGTCCCCCCCTCGCTGTGTGCGTGTGTCCCCCCCTCGCTGTGTGCGTGCGTGTGTCCCCCCCTCGCTGTGTGTGAGCGTGTCCCCCCCTCGGTGTGTGCATGAGCGTGTCCCTCCTTCGCTGTGTGTTCGTGTGCCCCCCCCTCGCTGTGTGTTCGTGTGTCCCCCCTCGCTGTGTGCGTGTGTCCCCCCCCTCTCTGTGTGCGTGAGTCTCCCACTTCGCTGTGTGCATTAGTCCCCCCCTTCGCTGTGTGCGTGAGTCCCCCCGTTCGCTGTGTGCGTGTGTCCCCCCGTTCGCTGTGTGTGTGAGTCCCACCCTTTGCTGTGTGCGTGAGTCCCCCCCTCGCTGTGTGCGTGAGTCCCCCCTCGCTGTGTGCGTGAGTCCCCCCCCTCGCTGTGTGCGTTAGTCCCCCCCCTCGCTGTGTGCATGAGCGTATCCCTCCTTCGTTGTGTCTGCGTGAGACCCCCCCTCGCTGTGTGCGTGCGTGTGTCCCCCCCTCGCTGTGTGTGAGCGTGTCCCCCCCTCGGTGTGTGCATGAGCGTGTCCCTCCTTCGCTGTGTGTTCGTGTGCCCCCCCCTCGCTGTGTGTTCGTGTGTCCCCCCTCGCTGTGTGCGTGTGTCCCCCCCCTCTCTGTGTGCGTGAGTCTCCCACTTCGCTGTGTGCGAGTCCCCCACTTCGCTGTGTGCGTGTGTCCCCCCCTTTGCTGTGTGCGTGAGTCCCCCCCCATGCTGTGTGCGTGAGTCCCCCCCCAACTGTGTGCGTGAGCGTGTCCCTCCTTCGCTGTGTGTGTGTGTCCCCCTCACTGTGTGCGTGAGTCCCCCCCTTCGCTGTGTGCGTGAGTCCCCCCCTTCGCTGTGTGCGTTAGTCCCCCCCCTCGCTGTGTGCATGAGCGTATCCCTCCTTCGTTGTGTGTGCGTGAGACCACCCCTCGCTGTGTGCATGTCCGTGTCCCCCCCCTCGCTGTGTGCGTGTGTCCCCCCCTCGCAGTGTGCGTGAGTACCCCCCCTCGCAGTGTGCGTGAGTACCCCCCTCGCTGTGTGCGTGCGTGTCCCTCCCTCGCTGTGTGCGTGTGTCCCCCCCTCGCTGTGTGCGTGTGTCCCCCCCTCGCTGTGTGCGTGTGTCCCCCCCTCGCTGTGTGCGTGAGCGTGTCCCCCCCTCGCTGTGTGCGTGAGTCACCCCCCTCGCTGTGTGCGATGGTGCCCCCCCTCGCTGTGTGCGTGTGACCCCCCCCTTGCTGTGTGCGTGTGTCCCCCCCCTCGCTGTGTGCGTGAGTCCCCCTCCCGCTGTGTGCGTGAGTTCCCCCCCGCTGTGTGCGTGAGTCCCCCCCCCTCGCTGTGTGCGTGTGTGTCCCCCCTCGCTGTGTGCGTGAGTCCCCCCCTCGCTGTGTGCGTGAGTCCCCCCCTCGCTGTGTGCGTGAGTCCCCCCCTCGCTGTGTGCGTGAGTCCCCCCCTCGCTGTGTGCGTGAGTCCCCCCCTCGCTGTGTGCGTGAGTCCCCCCCTCGCTGTGTGCGTGTGTCCCCCCCTCGCTGTGTGCGTGTGTCCCCCCCTCGCTGTGTGCGTGCGTGTCCCCCCCTCACTGTGTGCGTGTGTCCCCCCCTCGCTGTGTGTGAGCGTGTCCCCCCCTCGGTGTGTGCATGAGCGCGTCCCTCCTTCGCTGTGTGTTCGTGTGCCCCCCCTTTGGTGTGTGCGTGAGTCCCCCCCCTCACTGTGTGCGTGAGTCACCCCGTTTTTGTGTGCGTGAGTCCCACCCCTCGCTGTTTGCGTGAGTCCCCCCTTCGCTGTGTGCGTGAGTCCCCCCCCTCGCTGTGTGCGTGAGTCCCCCCCCTCGCTGTGTGCGCGAGTCCCCCCCTCGCTGTGTGCGAGTCCCCCCCTCGCTGTGTGCGTGTGTCCCCCCCCTCACTGTGTGTGAGACCCCCCCTCGCTGTGTGCGTGAGTCCCCCCCTCGCTGTGTGCGTGAGTCCCCCCCTCGCTGTGTGCGTGTGTCCCCCCCCTCGCTGTGTGCGTGAGTCCCCCCTCGCTGTGTGCGTGAGTCCCACCCCTCGCTGTGTGCGTGAGTCCCACCCCTCGCTGTGTGCGTGATTCCCCCCCTCGCTGTGTGCGTGATTCCCCCCCTCGCTGTGTGCGTGATTCCCCCCCTCGCTGTGTGCGTGAGTTCCCCCTCCGCTGTGTGCATGAGCGTGTCCCTCCTTCGGTGTGTGTGTGTGCGTGAGACCCCCCTCGCTGTGTGCGTGTGTCCGCCCCCTCGCTGTGTGCGTGTGTCCGCCCCCTCGCTGTGTGCGTGAGTCCCACCCCTCGCTGTGTGCGTGAGTCCCCCCTCGCTGTGTGCGTGAGTCCCCCCCTCGCTGTGTGCGTGAGTCCCCCCCCTCGCTGTGTGCATGAGCGTGTCCCCCTCTCACTGTGTGCGTGAGTACCCCCCCTCGCTGTGTGCGTGAGTCCCACCCCTCGCTGTGTGCGTGATTCCCCCCCTCGCTGTGTGCGTGATTCCCCCCCTCGCTGTGTGCGTGATTCCCCCCCTCGCTGTGTGCGTGAGTTCCCCCTCCGCTGTGTGCATGTGTCCCCCCCTCGCTGTGTGCGTGTGTCCCCCCCTCGCTGTGTGCGTGAGTCCCACCCCTCGCTGTGTGCGTGATTCCCCCCCTCGCTGTGTGCATGAGTCTCCCCCTCGGTGTGTGCGTGAGTCCCCCCACTCGCTGTGTGTGTGAGCGTGTCACTCCTTCGCTCTGTGTGCGTGAGTCCCCCCCCTCGCTGTGTGCATGAGTCCCCCCCCTCGCTGTGTGCATGAGTCCCCCCCCTCGCTGTGTGCGTGTGTCCCCCCCTCGCTGTGTGCGTGTGTGTCCCCCTCGCTGTGTGCGTGTGTCCCCCCCTCGCTGTGTGCGTGAGTCCCACCCCTCGCTGTGTGCGTGATTCCCCCCCTCGCTGTGTGCGTGAGTTCCCCCTCCGCTGTGTGCATGAGCGTGTCCCTCCTTCGGTGTATGTGCGTGAGACCCCCCTCGCTGTGTGCGTGTGTCCGCCCCCTCGCTGTGTGCGTGTGTCCGCCCCCTCGCTGTGTGCGTGTGTCCCCCCCCCTCGCTGTGTGCGTGAGTCCCCCCTCGCTGTGTGCGTGAGTCCCCCTCTCACTGTGTGCGTGAGTACCCCCCGTCGCTGTGTGCGTGAGTCCCCCCCTCGCTGTGTGCGTGTGTCCCCCCCTCGCTGTGTGCGTTCGTGTCCCCCCCTCGCTGTGTGCGTGCGTGTCCCCCCCTCGCTGTGTGCGTGTGTCCCCCCCTCGCTGTGTGCGTGCGTGTGTCCCCCCCTCGCTGTGTGTGAGCGTGTCCCCCCCTCGGTGTGTGCATGAGCGTGTCCCTCCTTCGCTGTGTGTTCGTGTGCCCCCCCCTCGCTGTGTGTTCGTGTGTCCCCCCCCTCGCTGTGTGTTCGTGTGTCCCCCCCCTCTCTGTGTGCGTGAGTCCCCCACTTCGCTGTGTGCGTGAGTCCCCCCCTTCGCTGTGTGCGTCAGTCCCCCCCTTCGCTGTGTGCGTGAGTCCCCCCCTTCGCTGTGTGCGTGAGTCCCCCCCCTCGCTGTGTGCGTTAGTCCCCCCCCTCGCTGTGTGCATGAGCGTATCCCTCCTTCGTTGTGTGTGCGTGAGACCCCCCCTCGCTGTGTGCGTGCGTGTGTCCCCCCCTCGCTGTGTGTGAGCGTGTCCCCCCCTCGGTGTGTGCATGAGCGTGTCCCTCCTTCGCTGTGTGTTCGTGTGCCCCCCCCTCGCTGTGTGTTCGTGTGTCCCCCCTCGCTGTGTGCGTGTGTCCCCCCCCTCTCTGTGTGCGTGAGTCTCCCACTTCGCTGTGTGCATTAGTCCCCCCCTTCGCTGTGTGCGTTAGTCCCCCCCTTCGCTGTGTGCGTGAGTCCCCCCGTTCGCTGTGTGTGTGAGTCCCACCCTTTGCTGTGTGCGTGAGTCCCCCCCTCGCTGTGTGCGTGAGTCCCCCCTCGCTGTGTGCGTGAGTCCCCCCCCTCGCTGTGTGCGTTAGTCCCCCCCTCGCTGTGTGCATGAGCGTATCCCTCCTTCGTTGTGTCTGCGTGAGACCCCCCCTCGCTGTGTGCGTGCGTGTGTCCCCCCCTCGCTGTGTGTGAGCGTGTCCCCCCCTCGGTGTGTGCATGAGCGTGTCCCTCCTTCGCTGTGTGTTCGTGTGCCCCCCCCTCGCTGTGTGTTCGTGTGTCCCCCCTCGCTGTGTGCGTGTGTCCCCCCCCTCTCTGTGTGCGTGAGTCTCCCACTTCGCTGTGTGCGAGTCCCCCACTTCGCTGTGTGCGTGTGTCCCCCCCTTTGCTGTGTGCGTGAGTCCCCCCCCTATGCTGTGTGCGTGAGTCCCCCCCCAACTGTGTGCGTGAGCGTGTCCCTCCTTCGCTGTGTGTGTGTGTCCCCCTCACTGTGTGCGTGAGTCCCCCCCTTCGCTGTGTGCGTGAGTCCCCCCCTTCGCTGTGTGCGTTAGTCCCCCCCCTCGCTGTGTGCATGAGCGTATCCCTCCTTCGTTGTGTGTGCGTGAGACCACCCCTCGCTGTGTGCATGTCCGTGTCCCCCCCCTCGCTGTGTGCGTGTGTCCCCCCCTCGCAGTGTGCGTGAGTACCCCCCCTCGCAGTGTGCGTGAGTACCCCCCTCGCTGTGTGCGTGCGTGTCCCTCCCTCGCTGTGTGCGTGTGTCCCCCCCTCGCTGTGTGCGTGTCCCCCCCCTCGCTGTGTGCGTGTGTCCCCCCCTCGCTGTGTGCGTGCGTGTCCCCCCCTCACTGTGTGCGTGTGTCCCCCCCTCGCTGTGTGTGAGCGTGTCCCCCCCTCGGTGTGTGCATGAGCGCGTCCCTCCTTCGCTGTGTGTTCGTGTGCCCCCCCTTTGGTGTGTGCGTGAGTCCCCCCCCTCACTGTGTGCGTGAGTCACCCCGTTCGCTGTGTGCGTGAGTCCCACCCCTCGCTGTGTGCGTGTGTCCCCCCCCTCGCTGTGTGCGTGTGTCCATCCCTCGCTGTGTGCGTGAGTCCCCCCCCTCGCTGTGTACCTGAGTCCAACCCTCACTGTGTGCGTGTGTCCCCCCTCGCTGTGTGCGTTCGCGTGTCCCTCCTTCGCTGTGTGTGCGTGTGTCCCCCCCCTCACTGTGTGTGAGATCCCCCCTCGCTGTGTGCGTGAGTCCCCCCCTCGCTGTGTGCGTGAGTCTCCCCCTCGGTGTGTGCGTGAGTGTGTCCCTCCTTCGCTGTGTGTGCGTGTCCCCCCCTCACTGTGTGCGTGTCCCCCCCCTCGCTGTGTGCGTTTCCCCCCCCTCGCTGTGTGCGTGTGTCCCCCCCCTCGCTGTGTGCATGAGTCTCCCCCTCGGTGTGTGCGTGAGTCCCCCCCCTCGCTGTGTGCGTGAGCGTGTCCCTCCTTCGCTCTGTGTGCGAGTCCCCCCCCTCGCTGTGTGCGTGAGTCCCCCCCCTCGCTGTGTGCGTTGTCCCATCCCCTCGCTGTGTGCGTGCGTGTCCCCCCTCGCTGTGTGCGTTGTCCCATCCCCTCGCTGTGTGCGTGCGTGTGTCCCCCCCTCGCTGTGTGCGTGAGCATGTCCCTCCTTCGCTGTGTGTGCGAGTCCCCCCTCGCTGTGTGCGTGAGTCCCCCCCTCGCTGTGTGCGTGTGTCACCCCTCGCTGTGTGCGTGTGTCCCCCCCTCGCTGTGTGCGTGTGTCCCCCCCTCGCTGTGTGCGTGTGTCCCCCCCTCGCTGTGTGCGTGTGTCCCCCCCTCGCTGTGTGTGAGCGTGTCCCCCCCTCGCTGTGTGCGTGTGTGTCCCCCCCTCGCTGTGTGCGTGTGTCCCCCCCCTCGCTGTGTGCGTGTGTCCATCCCTCGCTGTGTGCGTGAGTCCCCCCTCTCGCTGTGTACCTGAGTCCAACCCTCACTGTGTGCGTGTGTCCCCCCTCGCTGTGTGTGTGAGCGTGTCCCTCCTTCGCTGTGTGTGCGTGTGTCCCCCCCCTCACTGTGTGTGAGACCCCCCTCGCTGTGTGCGTGAGTCCCCCCTCGCTGTGTGCGTGTGTCCCCCCCCTCGCTGTGTACCTGAGTCCAACCCTCACTGTGTGCGTGTGTCCCCCCTCGCTGTGTGTGTGAGCGTGTCCCTCCTTCGCTGTGTGCGTGAGTCCCCCCCCTCGCTGTGTGCGTGAGTCCCCCCCTCGATGTGTGCGTGTGTGTCCCCCTCGGTGTGTGCGTGAGCGTGTCCCCCCCTCGCTGTGTGCGTGAGTCCCCCCCCTCGCTGTGTGCGTGAGTCCCCCCCCTCGCTGTGTGCGTGAGTCCCCCCCCTCGCTGTGTGCGTGAGTCCCCCCCCTCGCTGTGTGCGTGAGTCCCCCCCCTCGCTGTGTGCGTGAGTCCCCCCCCTCGCTGTGTGCTTGATCCCCCCCTCGCTGTGTGCGTGAGTCCCCCCCCCCCCGTGTGCGTGAGTCACCCCCCTCGCTGTGTGCGTGCGTGTCCCCCCTCGCTGTGTGCGTTGTCCCATCCCCTCGCTGTGTGCGTGCGTGTGTCCCCCCCTCGCTGTGTGCGTGAGCATGTCCCTCCTTCGCTGTGTGTGCGTGAGTCCCCCCTCGCTGTGTGTGTGAGTCCCCCCCTCGCTGTGTGCGTGTGTCCCCCCCCTCGCTGTGTGCGTGTGTCACCCCCTCGCTGTGTGCGTGTGTCCCCCCTCGCTGTGTGCGTGAGTCACCCCCTCGCTGTGTGCGTGAGTCCACCCCTCGCTGTGTGCGTGCGTGTCCCCCCTCGCTGTGTGCGTTGTCCCATCCCCTCGCTGTGTGCGTGCGTGTGTCCCCCCCTCGCTGTGTGCGTGTGTCACCCCCTCGCTGTGTGCGTGTGTCCCCCCTCGCTGTGTGCGTGAGTCACCCCCTCGCTGTGTGCGTGAGTCCACCCCTCGCTGTGTGCGTGCGTGTCCCCCCTCGCTGTGTGCGTTGTCCCATCCCCTCGCTGTGTGCGTGCGTGTGTCCCCCCCTCGCTGTGTGCGTGAGCATGTCCCTCCTTCGCTGTGTGTGCGTGAGTCCCCCCTCGCTGTGTGTGTGAGTCCCCCCCTCGCTGTGTGCGTGTGTCCCCCCCTCGCTGTGTGCGTGTGTCCCCCCCCTCGCTGTGTGCGTGTGTCACCCCCTCGCTGTGTGCGTGTGTCCCCCCTCGCTGTGTGCGTGAGTCCCCCCCCCCCGTGTGCGTGAGTCACCCCCCTCGCTGTGTGCGTGCGTGTCCCCCCTCGCTGTGTGCGTTGTCCCATCCCCTCGCTGTGTGCGTGCGTGTGTCCCCCCCTCGCTGTGTGCGTGAGCATGTCCCTCCTTCGCTGTGTGTGCGTGAGTCCCCCCTCGCTGTGTGTGTGAGTCCCCCCCTCGCTGTGTGCGTGTGTCCCCCCCTCGCTGTGTGCGTGTGTCCCCCCCCTCGCTGTGTGCGTGTGTCACCCCCTCGCTGTGTGCGTGTGTCCCCCCTCGCTGTGTGCGTGAGTCACCCCCTCGCTGTGTGCGTGAGTCCACCCCTCGCTGTGTGCGTGTCCCTCCTTCGCTGTGTGTGCGTGTGTTCCCCCCTCGCTGTGTGCGTGTGTCCCCACCCTCGCTGTGTGCGTGAGTCCCCCCCCCTCGCTGTGTGCGTGAGTCACCCCCCTCGCTGTGTGTGTATGTGTCCCCCCTCGCTGTGTGCGTGAGTCCCCACCCTCGCTGTGTGCGTGCGTGTGTCCCCCCTCGCTGTGTGCGTGTGTCCCCCCCCTCGCTGTGTGCGTGTGTCCCCCCCTCGCTGTGTGCGTGTGTCCCCCCCTCGCTGTGTGCGTGTGTCCCCCCCCTCGCTGTGTGTGTGAGTCCCCCCTCGCTGTGTGTGTGAGCGTGTGCCTCCTTCGCTGTGTGCGTGAGTCCCCCCCCTCGCTGTGTGCGTGAGTCCCCCCCCTCGCTGTGTGCGTGAGTCCCCCCCCTCGCTGTGTGCGTGAGTCCCCCCCCTCGCTGTGTGCGTGAGTACCCCCCCTCGCTGTGTGCGTGAGTACCCCCCCTCGCTGTGTGCGTGAGTACCCCCCCTCGCTGTGTGCGTGTGTCCCCCCCTCGCTGTGTGCCTGCGTGTCCCCCCCTCACTGTGTGCGTGTGTCCCCCCCTCGCTGTGTGCGTGCGTGTCCCCCCCTCGCTGTGTGCGTGTGTCCCCACCTCGCTGTGTGCGTGTGTCCCCCCCTCGCTGTATGCGTGTCCCCCCCTCGCTGTGTGCGTGTGTCCCCCCCTCGCTGTGTGCGTGCGTGTCCCCCCCTCACTGTGTGCGTGTGTCCCCACCTCGCTGTGTGTGAGCGTGTCCCCCCCTCGTTGTGTGCATGAGCGCGTCCCTCCTTCGCTGTGTGTTCGTGTGCCCCCCCTTTGCTGTGTGCGTGAGTCCCCCCCCTCACTGTGCGTGAGTCACCCCGTTTCGCTGTGTGCGTGAGTCCCACCCCTCGCTGTGTGCGTGACTCCCCCCTTCGCTGTGTGCGTGAGTCCCCCCCTTCGCTGTGTGCGTGAGTCCCCCCCCTCGCTGTGTGCGCGAGTCCCCCCCTCGCTGTGTGCGCGAGTCCACCCCTCGCTGTGTGCGAGTCCACCCCTCGCTGTGTGCGTGAGTCCCCCCTCTCGCTGTGCGCGAGTCCCCCCCTCGCTGTGTGCGCGAGTCCCCCCCTCGCTGTGTGCGAGTCCACCCCTCGCTGTGTGAGTGTGTCCCCCCCTCGCTGTGTGTGAGTCCCCTCCCATGCTGTGTGCGTGAGTCCCCCCCCTCGCTGTGTGCGAGTCCCCCCCCTCGCTGTGTGCGTGTGTCCCCCACTCGCTGTGTGCGTGAGCATGTCCCTCCTTCGCTGTGTGCGAGTCCCCCCCCTCGCTGTGTGCGTGAGTCCCCCCCCTCGCTGTGTGCGTGAGTCCCCCCCCTCGCTGTGTGCGTGAGTCCCCCCCCTCGCTGTGTGCGTTGTCCCATCCCCTCGCTGTGTGCGTGCGTGTGTCCCCCCCTCGCTGTGTGCGTGAGCATGTCCCTCCTTCGCTGTGTGTGCGTGAGTCCCCCCTCGCTGTGTGCGTGAGTCCCCTCCCTCGCTGTGTGCGTGTGTCCCCCCCTCGCTGTGTGCGTGTGTCCCCCCCTCGCTGTGTGCGTGTGTCCCCCCCTCGCTGTGTGCGTGTGTCCCCCCCTCGCTGTGTGCGTGTGTCCCCCCCCTCGCTGTGTGCGTGTGTCCCCCCCCTCGCTGTGTGCGTGTGTCCCCCCCCTCGCTGTGTGCGTGAGTCCCCCCCCTCGCTGTGTACCTGAGTCCAACCCTCACTGTGTGCGTGTGTCCCCCCTCGCTGTGTGCGTTCGCGTGTCCCTCCTTCGCTGTGTGTGCGTTTGTCCCCCCCTCGCTGTGTGCGTGTGTCCCCCCCCTCGCTGTGTGCGTGTGTCCCCCCCCTCGCTGTGTGCGTGTGTCCCCCCCTCGCTGTGTGCGTGTGTGTCCCCCCTCGCTGTGTGCGTGTGTCCCCCCCCTCGCTGTGTGCGTGTGTCCCCCCCCCTCGCTGTGTGCGTGTGTCCCCCCCCTCGCTGTGTGCGTGTGTCCCCCCCCTCGCTGTGTGCGTATGTCCCCCCCCTCGCTGTGTGCGTGAGTCCCCCCCTCGCTGTGTGCGTGTGTCCATCCCTCGCTGTGTGCGTGAGTCCCCCCCCTCGCTGTGTACCTGAGTCCAACCCTCACTGTGTGCATGTGTCCCCCCTCGCTGTGTGTGTGAGCGTGTCCCTCCTTCGCTGTGTGCGTGTGTCCCCCCCTCGCTGTGTGCGTGAGTCCCTCCTTCGCTGTGTGCGTGAGTCCCCCCCCTCGCTGTGTGCGTGAGTCCCCCCCTCGCTGTGTGCGTGTGTGTCCCCCTCGGTGTGTGCGTGAGCGTGTCCCTCCTTCGCTGTGTGCGTGTGTCCCCCCCTCGCTGTGTGCGTGAGTCCCCCCCCTCGCTGTGTGCGTGAGTCCCCCCCCTCGCTGTGTGCGTGAGTCCCCCCCCTCGCTGTGTGCGTGAGTCCCCCCCCTCGCTGTGTGCGTGCGTTTCCCCCCTCGCTGTGTGCGTTGTCCCATCCCCTCGCTGTGTGCGTGCGTGTGTCCCCCCCTCGCTGTGTGCGTGAGCATGTCCCTCCTTCGCTGTGTGTGCGTGAGTCCCCCCTCGCTGTGTGTGTGAGTCCCCCCCTCGCTGTGTGCGTGTGTCCCCCCCTCGCTGTGTGCGTGCGTGTGTCCCCCCCTCGCTGTGTGCGTGCGTGTCCCCCCCTCGGTGTGTGCATGAGCGTGTCCCTCCTTCGCTGTGTGTTCGTGTGCCCCCCCCTCGCTGTGTGTTTGTGTGTCCCTCCCCCTCGCTGTGTGTTCGTGTGTCCCCCCCTTCTCTGTGTGCGTGAGTCCCCCACTTCGCTGTGTGCGTGAGTCCCCCACTTCGCTGTGTGCGTGTGTGTCCCCCTTTGCTGTGTGCGTGAGTCCCCCCCCTAACTGTGTGCGTGAGCGTGTCCCTCCTTCGCTGTGTGTGTGTCCCCTTCGCTGTGTGCGTGAGTCCCCCCCTTCGCTGTGTGCGTGAGTCCCCCCCTTCGCTGTGTGCGTGAGTCCCCTCCTTCGCTGTGTGCGTGAGTCCCCCCTCGCTGTGTGCGTGAGTCCCCCCTTGCTGTGTGCGTGAGTCCCCCCCCTCGCTGTGTGCGTTAGTCCCCCCCCTCGCTGTGTGCATGAGCGTATCCCTCCTTCGTTGTGTGTGCGTGAGACCACCCCTCGCTGTGTGCATGAGCGTGTTCCCCCCTCACTGTGTGCGTGTGTCCCCCTCTCACTGTGTGCGTGAGTACCCCCCCTCGCTGTGTGCGTGAGTACCCCCCCTCGCTGTGTGCGTGAGTACCCCCCCTCGCTGTGTGCGTGAGTACCCCCCCTCGCTGTGTGCGTGAGTACCCCCCCTCGCTGTGTGCGTGCGTGTCCCCCCCTCGCTGTGTGCGTGTGTGTCCCCCTCGCTGTGTGCGTGACCCCCCCTCGCTGTGTGCGTGAGTCCCCCCCTCGCTGTGTGCGTGCGTGTGTCCCCCCCTCGCTGTGTGTGAACGTGTCCCCCCCTCTGTGTGTGCATGAGCGCGTCCCTCCTTCGCTGTGTGTTCGTGTGGCCCCCTTTGCTGTGTGCGTGAGTCCCCCCCCCTCACTGTGTGCGTGAGTCCCCCCCTCGCTGTGTGCGTGTGTGTCCCCCCTCACTGTGCGTGAGTCCCCCCCTCGCTGTGTGCGTGAGTCTCCCCCTCGGTGTGTGCGTGAGTGTGTCCCCCCCTCGCTGTGTGTGAGCGTGTCCCCCCCTCGGTGTGTGCATGAGCGTGTCCCTCCTTCGCTGTGTGTTCGTGTGCCCCCCCCTCGCTGTGTGTTCGTGTGTCCCCCCCCATCGCTGTGTGTTCGTGTGTCCCCCCCCTCTCTGTGTGCGAGTCCCCCACTTCGCTGTGTGCGTGTGTGTCCCCCTTTGCTGTGTGCGTGAGTCCCCCCCCTCGCTGTGTGCGTGTGTCCCCCCCTCGCTGTGTGCGTTCGTGTCCCCCCCTCGCTGTGTGCGTGCGTGTCCCCCCCTCGCTGTGTGCGTGCGTGTGTCCCCCCCTCGCTGTGTGTGAGCGTGTCCCCCCCTCGGTGTGTGCATGAGCGTGTCCCTCCTTCGCTGTGTGTTCGTGTGCCCCCCCCTCGCTGTGTGTTCGTGTGTCCCTCCTTCGCTGTGTGTTCGTGTGCCCCCCCCTCTCTGTGTGCGTGAGTCCCCCACTTCGCTGTGTGCGTGAGTCCCCCACTTCGCTGTGTGCGTGTGTGTCCCCCTTTGCTGTGTGCGTGAGTCCCCCCCCTAACTGTGTGCGTGAGCGTGTCCCTCCTTCGCTGTGTGTGTGTCCCCTTCGCTGTGTGCGTGAGTCCCCCCCTTCGCTGTGTGCGTGAGTCCCCCCCTTCGCTGTGTGCGTGAGTCCCCTCCTTCGCTGTGTGCGTGAGTCCCCCCGTTCGCTGTGTGTGTGAGTCCCACCCTTTGCTGTGTGCGTGAGTCCCCCCTCGCTGTGTGCGTGAGTCCCCCCCCTCGCTGTGTGCATGAGTACCCCCCTCGCTGTGTGCGTGAGTACCCCCCCTCGCTGTGTGCGTGCGTGTCCCCCCCTCGCTGTGTGCGTGTCCCCCCCTCGCTGTGTGCGTGTGTCCCCCCCTCGCTGTGTGCGTGTGTCCGCCCCCTCGCTGTGTGCGTGTGTCCCCCCCTCGCTGTGTGTGAGCGTTGTAGGGGGTAGTGTAATTTTTAAACGGTTAGCTGCCTTTTAGTCTTTTCTACCTCATAGTAAACACAAGCAGACACTCGAAACTGTTGCCGGACCTCCCCCACGTTTATATGAATGAAACAGTTGTAACAGCTTTCCTCGATAGTTGAGAGGCCGCCCTTAACCACAGTTGTACAACATCATCCATATAAGGGAAGAACGGGAAGCTCAAACACTGATTGGCCAAGTGAATGATAAAAGAATCCCAGGCACCAGAACCCAAAAAAGGAAAACAGTGCGGAATCCGAGCACTCGTTGGTCAAGGCAGCAGGAGTAAACCCAGCCCACATATACATGTATATAATGTGTGGAGATTACTATGCTTGTGTGTGTGTACCTTTGGGAACAGCACCCGACTTTGCAAAGTTGAATGAAAAGTTTTGGACAGACTCCTCCGTGTCTTTGTTCCTGGGAAGGGAAATGAAAAGTGCCGTAGATGGGGCTGGATAGCTACCTATCTCGCACAATTGGGGGCTCCTCCGGGATGAAATAATTATTGCCGGGGGGGGGCAGTCTCTTCGGCTCACGGATCAAGCCTGATTACAACAAAGACGCGTCTAGTATATATTTATACTTCTCACTGATCGGCTTGGTCCGTTGGCCGTCGGCCAAGGGACGATGTGACCCGGCTCATTTAAAAATAATTTTGAATCCTGGAAAAGGAACACACGGACGAGTGCTGGGACGACCGGTTAGTGACTATACACGGGGGTACACACATTAAAAAAGGCCAGACAACTCCGTGCACGGATCAAGGTAAGAGATTCTTTTGTTCTTCCTTGTTGGCCGCGTGGTTTTGACGGTCATCTGTGAAAACGCTTTGGGCGTTTAAGACCAGGACTGAAGATAAACCACGGGAAGTTGTGGTTTTGACGGTCATCTGTGAAAACGCTTTGGGCGTTTAAGACCAGGACTGAAGATAAACCACGGGAAATTGTGGTTTTGACGGTCATCTGTGAAAACGCTTTGGGCGTTTAAGACCAGGACCGAAGATAAACCATGGGAAATCAGACTTCTAGATCTACTAAGGAAAAGTCAGGGAAGACTGCAAATGGGAAAGAAATACCCCCCGATAGTCCATTAGGTCGGAAGTTAAGTCTATGGACGGACAGTAGTAGAACGAAGGACTTAAAGAAAGAGACCATGATAAAATATTGTTGTTTTATATGGACCAAAGAACCTATCCGCGCCCCCTCGGTAGTTTGGCCCGAGTATGGGTCTGATGAAGACTGGGTGTGTCAAATCCTAAATGTATATGTTAACAGAAAACAACCGTTTGACCCAGAGGAGAGCAAATATGCCGCCGCCTGGTTGGCGGGAGACGGCGAGAGTCCCACGCGTCTCTATCCTCTGACTCCCCAAACAGACCCGAGGAAGCCCCAGAAGTCTTGGGACATCCTCACCGACGGTTTGCCACCGTCTTCCCCGCCCCCATATATACCACCCGCGCACGACCAGGCGTCCAGCGCGGACCTCCCTCCTGCGATGGATAATTCCGAGTCCCAGCAGGCTACGACCAGTGAGGAAGGGACTGCTGGGGGGGGTACAGGGGGGGGCACAGAACTCACCCCAGGCACTAGGAAATCAGTCCGACTCGAGATGCGGAGAGGTCGAGAAGAGGGATTGAGAGCTGGGAGGAGTGATAATATTGAACAGCTGAACCCCTTACGAGAGGTGCCGTTTGGGAACGAACGGACCGGGTTTGTAGTACAACCTTTAAATTCTGGGGATATCCGGCATCTCCGTAATGAACTACCCCGTCTACTGGACGACCCCGTCAGTGTGGGAATACAACTGGACCAATTTCTGGGGCCCAGTATATACACATGGGCTGAACTGCAGGCCATGATGAGAATACTATTTAATTACGATGAAATTGTTATGATCCGGAATAGTGCAATGGCCATTTGGGATAGGGAGCATCAGGACGGCCCTCAGCGTGGAGAGCAGAAGTACCCCTTAGAGGACCCCCGGTGGGATCATAACGACGCGGGGGGAAGGGCCAATATGACAGACCTCAGAAGCCTTATAATCAGGGGGATCCAAACCTGCGTGCCCAAACAGCGGAATTTAGCAAAAGCATTTGAAGTTGGACAGAAAAAGGATGAATCCCCGAGTGAGTTTTTAGACCGTTTGCGGGAGTCCATGCGAAAGTATTCAGGTTTAGACCCCGATGGGGAAATAGGCAAGAGCATGCTTAAGGTGCACTTTGTGACTAAGTCATGGCCTGACATTCAGAAGAAATTACAGAAAGTGGAGGATTGGGCTGAAAAGGATGTTGCAGAATTATTACGGGAAGCACAGAAGGTGTACGTTCAGAGGGATGTAATAAGGGAGAAACATAAGACAAAAATGATGGTGGCAGCCGTACGGGAAGCTTGTAAGTCCACCGGAATGGGGGAGGGAGATTCTGGGGTGGAAAGAGGAACGTCGAAGAAAAGTTGGAGAGGGAGAGAAGCGAGACGGGGCAGAAGTGAGAGAGGAGGATCTTATGGAATTGAGCGCCCTCAGAAGGCTGGATGTTACCATTGCGGGAAACTGGGACACTTCAAAAGGGATTGTCCCGAGTTTAAAAGGGAAAGAGAAGGGATGTATGAAATGGAGTGTGAACAAATGGATTAGGGAAGTCAGGGGAGGATCGGAACACGGGCCTACCAAGAACCCCTGGTAAATTTACGGGTGGGCCCATTTAGACAAGATGTTACCTTCTTAGTTGACACAGGCGCTGGCAGGTCCTCAATTCCCCTCCATCCGAGGGGGGTTGGCTTCCAAGCTAAAACATTAAACATTTCAGGAGTTAAGGGTGGGGTTTTTAGTGCGAGAATATTCGAACCACAACCCTTGCGGCTGGAGGAGGAGGAACTCCAGGTTGAACTCCTTCACCTCCCCCATCTTCCCTATGGGTTGTTGGGACGGGATTTGATAGTCCGTTTCGGATTGCGAATAGAAGTGGGAGAAGAGGAAGAATTAGCCGTTACCATGTCATACCTTAGTGAGTCCCGATTGACAGAGATAGACCCTAGGGTTTGGGTCGCCAAAGGGAACCGGGGGGGACTCGCAATTCGACCTGTGGAGGTAAAATTAAAGCCCCAGAGCCCCGACGTCAGAGTGCGCCAATACCCCATCTCTTGGGAAGGGAGGCAGGGCCTGAAGACAGTTATGGAAGACCTAATAAAAGATGGATTGGTAGAGCCCTGTATGTCACGATACAATTCCCCAATCCTGCCGGTCCGGAAGTCGGATGGGAGCTACCGAATGGTCCAAGACCTAAGGGAGGTAAATAAAATTGTCCAAGTACGGCACCCTGTGGTACCGAACCCATACACTATTCTGGGGCGAATTCCCCCGGACCACGGCTGGTTTAGTGTTATAGACTTAAAGGATGCCTTCTGGGCGTGTCCCCTGGACAAGGACAGTAGGGATCTTTTTGCTTTTGAATGGGAGGATCCTGATACTGGCAGAAAACAACAGTACAGGTGGACCGTACTCCCCCAAGGATTCACTGAGTCCCCGACTCTGTTCGGGCAGATTCTGGAACAATTATTGGAGGGACTAACCTTGTCCCCGTCCCTTAAGCTTATACAATACGTGGACGATCTCCTTTTATCCGGACCGGCGGAGGAGGACGTCCTACTTGGGACTAATGCCCTGTTAAATTACCTAGCTGAGAAGGGGTTAAGAGTGAGTCAGAAGAAGCTCCAATATGTTGAGAAAGAGGTTAAGTACCTGGGACACTTGATAAGCCAGGGACAGAAACGAATAAGTCCGGAAAGAGTGCGGGCAATAATCGAACTAGGCCTCCCAACGACCAAGAGGGAGTTGCGGAAGTTCTTGGGACTCTTAGGCTATTGTCGGTTATGGATAGACGACTATGCCCCCCTTACTAAAGACTTGTACCTAAAACTCATTGAGGAGGCACCCAACAGAATAAAATGGGAGGAGGAGGAAAAAAAATTAATTGAAATCCTAAAAGGAAAATTGATGGCCGCACCTGTTTTAAGCTTGTCGGATTTTAGTAAGACATTTCGCCTCTTTGTGAACTCCAGAAAGGGAACCGCTCTTGGAGTATTGACCCAGGACTGGGGGGGTAAAAGGAAGCCCGTGGCTTTCCTGTCAAAAATTCTGGATCCAGTCTCCCGAGGGTGGCCGGAGTGTGTCCAAGCGGTGGCAGCCACGGCAAAGCTGGTAGAGGAAAGCAGGAAGTTGACTTTTGGGGCCCCCTTGACAGTCACTACTCCCCACCAGGTTCGAACTATTCTGAATCAGAAGGCCGGGAGGTGGCTGACTGACTCGAGAATTCTGAAATATGAAGCCATATTGTTAGACCGAGAAGACCTCCGAATAGAAGTCGGGGGCTGCCAGAACCCGGCGGACTTCCTTTGGAAAGGGGAGGGCGAGGAGGAACTGGAACACTGCTGTTCAGACATAATAGAGTACCAGAGTAAAGTGAGGGAAGATCTGAGGGATACCCCCTTACATGCAGGTAGGCGGTGGTACATTGATGGGTCCTCTCGAGTGATAGATGGGAAGAGACACAACGGTTATGCAGTCATTAGTGAGACTGGTTGGGAATTAGTGGAAAGTGGACGGCTACCGAATGCCTGGTCCGCACAAACGTGCGAATTGTACGCCTTGCACCGAGCTCTGAGGAATTTAAAGGGAATAGCCGGGACAATCTACACTGACTCTAAGTATGCCTTTGGGGTAGTACACACCTTTGGGAAGATCTGGAAAGAAAGGGGAATGATAAATAGTAGAGGAAAGGAGTTGGTCCATGAGGAACTAGTAGCCATGATCTTGGAGGATTTGTTGCTGCCACAAGAGATTGCTGTAGTACATGTGAAAGGACACCAGAAAGACGATAAAATAGAGACCCTGGGGAATCAATTGGCAGATGAACAGGCAAAATTGGCTGGGATGGGGAAGGAAGTAATAAACTGCCTGGTAAGGATTCCACAGATATCCGAAATTACCGAAGTGCCCACGTTTACTGACAAAGAAGAAACTCTTCTCGCGTCTCTGGGGGGTACAAAGGATAGGGAAGGCAAGTGGACCTTACCCGATGGCCGCCAGCTACTAAATCGACCGTTGACGCGGGACATTATTGCCCGTTTACACCAAGGGGGTCACTGGGGCGCCCAGGCACTGTGTGATGCCTTCCTGCGCCGATATGCTCACCCTGGTCTGTACACGGTAGCCAAGCAGGTCACAGGAGATTGCATAACGTGTCGAAAGATTAACAAAAGGGGGCTGCGGCAGCATGCAAGACAAGGGGGTAGGAGTCCGGCCTATAGGCCGTTTGAGTATATCCAGGTAGATTACACTGAGCTCCCCCCCATAGGTCGACTGAAGTATCTATTAGTAGTGGTAGATCACCTGACAGGATGGGTGGAAGCTTTCCCCACTACCACGGCAACGGCAACTCAGGTTAGCAAGATTCTACTCGAGCAAATCATCCCACGATTTGGGCTACCCCGCGCTATTGACTCTGACCAGGGGAGCCACTTCACCTCGACCATCCTCCAGAATGTAGTGCAAGCAATGGGGATTGACTGGGATTTGCACACCCCCTGGCATCCCTCCTCCTCGGGCAAGGTCGAAAGAATGAACCAGACCATCAAAAAGCAGCTAACCAAGCTCACTAGTGAAATCGGCCTGCCTTGGACCAAATGCCTACCCCTTGCCCTGTTGCAAATTCGCACCCAGCCAAGGCGGGATTTGGGCGTCTCCCCTTTCGAAATGTTATTTGGCCTCCCGTTCCATGGGCCGAAGGGGGAACCTCCTGTATTTGAGTCTCGGGATATGTTTGTGCAAAAATATGTGGTGGCTCTGGGGTCTGCTCTATCTCGTTTACGCCAACAGGGACTTTTGGCACAGACGCCGCCCCTCGAGTTTGCGGTGCACACCGTCAAGCCGGGTCAGTGGGTCCTGATTAAAAGCTGGAAGCAACGTACCCTCGAACCAACTTGGGATGGTCCCTTCCTGGTACTTTTGACGACCGAAACGGCTGTCCGTACGGCCGAAAAGGGCTGGACACATTACACTCGAGTCAAGGGACCAGTGCCACAACCGACGGAGGACGAACGAACCTCTCTGACAAAGGCATCTAAGGAACAGAGACCCTGAGAACGAACTAATCGGACTTTGGCGAGTCTAAAGGAACTGTGCCCTCGGGCTACGGGTGTCGCGACAAAATGCGGTCAATCGTATTGTTAACTTGCTATGCCATTATCCTTGGGCTGGGTCTTTGTGTGCGTGTTACCCAATTTGGCCTCTGGTTAAAACAAGCAGAGGACCGTCAGTGGTTCACCATCTCCGTGCTTGCCAACCAATCAACACAGACACTTAGCTTAGACCTATGTGAGTTGGTGCCCTGTAGGACTAAAAGTCAACTGAATCAAACTAAGCAGAATCTAGAGAGAGAGAGGGGATTCCAGGGTCAGACGTTAGTATTACAATTGCATGGTAGGGAAGGCCTAAGTAGGCCTCCAGCCCCCGGGGTCCAGGCTATGGTGTCAGTTGTCCGTGATCCCATCACCCCTGGACGGGATTGTGGGCAGAATCAGTGCAATCCGCTCTATCTGACCATAAAGAACTTGGAAAAGAACGAGGCGAGCCTTAATAGAACAATACTGGGTATTAGAGTTGGGGGCCAGGCAGGATGGGGGGGGTGGGGATGCAGCTGTGCTGCACGTATATCACGGTCATTGAAGCTGAGTCTGGGGGCTCATCCACCACTGATAAGCAGGAAAAGATTAGAATAATTGAGACAACGGATTTGGAAAAGACCTTTGAAATAGAAACGGGATACGGGGAGGCGAATGCCTGGATGGAATGGGTCAAATATACTGTGAGGAGCATGAAAAAGAGTGATTGCTACGCATGCACGAGTGCCCGCCCTAACCCTCAGGTGGTCCCATTCCCGCTGGGATGGGAGAAACACCCACGAGCCATGGACTGCATGATAAGGCTGTACCAGGACCGAGAGGCCTGGAACGACCCCACTTGTCGACCCTTGAGTTTGAAGTTTCCCCCCGTCAGGTCTGAGGGGGCGCCCCGCCCGCCATCATTCTCAGGGGTAACGGGTACGCACCAGGCCTGCGTCTCTCGGACGGGACTACAGTGGGACGACGATGTGGGGACATTTGACAAGTGCAGCGGATCAATCCGGCTGGTCAATGAAACTACCGGGGGCGGGAATTACTCCCACATTCATGTACCTAGGGCAGACCTCTGGTGGTACTGTGGTGGGAGGGTTCTGCGACCGACTCTGCCCCAAAAATGGACGGGCACTTGTGCGATCGTTCAATTGGCCATCCCATTCACCCTGGTATTCGAAAAACAAGAGCGACCCCGTTCTAGTGGAAGAACTGAGAGAGCTTTGGAGACCTCTTTCGATGATAACATATATTTAGATGCCATAGGGGTCCCCAGGGGTGTTCCTGACGAATACAAGGCTAGGAACCAGATAGCGGCGGGTTTTGAGTCGTCACTGTTCTGGTGGGTGACCATCAATAAGAATGTGGATTGGATTAATTATATTTACTACAATCAGCAGAGGTTCATTAATTATACCCGGGATGCAGTGAAAGGAATAGCAGAACAACTGGACGCCACTAGTAGGATGGCGTGGGAAAATAGGTTGGCCTTAGACATGATGTTGGCAGAGAAGGGGGGTGTTTGTGTCATGATAGGCACTCAGTGCTGCACTTTCATCCCAAACAACACAGCCCCTGATGGGTCCATCACCCGCGCCCTGGATGGACTCACCACATTGGCGGACGAACTGGCCGAAAACTCGGGCATTGACTCTGGCCTCACGGACTGGTTGGAAGCTTGGTTCGGTAAATGGACGGGGGTGGTCGTTCCCTTTCTTGTCTCATGTATAGTGGTGGCAGGGGTACTCACTGCCCTTGGGTGTTGCGTTATTCCCTGTGTCCGGGGATTAACTCAACGACTGATCGAAACCGCCCTTACTAAGAAAGATGTTCCCTATGGGCAGGTTGAACGAATAAATCTCGAGATGGAACAACGTGAATCCCTCTTGGGCGGGGGTAGTATTAGAGAAGGGCAGTTTGATGAACAAGCTCGGGAGTTATTAAATGCCCTGGAGAAGAAACTTACGGTTGAAAAATTACAGGCCGTAAGAAAAGACACGGGGGATTTGTAGGGGGTAGTGTAATTTTTAAACGGTTAGCTGCCTTTTAGTCTTTTCTACCTCATAGTAAACACAAGCAGACACTCGAAACTGTTGCCGGACCTCCCCCACGTTTATATGAATGAAACAGTTGTAACAGCTTTCCTCGATAGTTGAGAGGCCGCCCTTAACCACAGTTGTACAACATCATCCATATAAGGGAAGAACGGGAAGCTCAAACACTGATTGGCCAAGTGAATGATAAAAGAATCCCAGGCACCAGAACCCAAAAAAGGAAAACAGTGCGGAATCCGAGCACTCGTTGGTCAAGGCAGCAGGAGTAAACCCAGCCCACATATACATGTATATAATGTGTGGAGATTACTATGCTTGTGTGTGTGTACCTTTGGGAACAGCACCCGACTTTGCAAAGTTGAATGAAAAGTTTTGGACAGACTCCTCCGTGTCTTTGTTCCTGGGAAGGGAAATGAAAAGTGCCGTAGATGGGGCTGGATAGCTACCTATCTCGCACAGCGTGTCCCCCCCTCGGTGTGTGCATGAGCGCGTCCCTCCTTCGCTGTGTGTTCGTGTGCCCCCCCTTTGCTGTGTGCGTGAGTCCCCCCCCCTCACTGTGTGCGTGAGTCCCCCCCTCGCTGTGTGCGTGTGTCCCCCCCCTCACTGTGCGTGAGTCCCCCCCTCGCTGTGTGCGTGAGTCTCCCCCTCGGTGTGTGCGTGAGTGTGTCCCCCCCTCGCTGTGTGTGAGCGTGTCCCCCCCTCTGTGTGTGCATGAGCGTGTCCCTCCTTCGCTGTGTGTTCGTGTGCCCCCCCCTCGCTGTGTGTTCGTGTGTCCCCCCCCATCGCTGTGTGTTCGTGTGTCCCCCCCCTCTCTGTGTGCGTGAGTCCCCCACTTCGCTGTGTGCGTGAGTCCCCCACTTCGCTGTGTGCGTGTGTGTCCCCCTTTGCTGTGTGCGTGAGTCCCCCCCCTAACTGTGTGCGTGAGTCCCCCCCCTCGCTGTGTGCGTGAGTACCCCCCCTCGCTGTGTGCATGAGTCCCCCCCTCGCTGTGTGCGTGAGTCCCCCCCCTCGCTGTGTGCGTGAGTACCCCCCCTCGCTGTGTGCGTGAGTACCCCCCCTCGCTGTGTGCGTGAGTACCCCCCCTCGCTGTGTGCGTGAGTACCCCCGCTCGCTGTGTGCGTGAGTACCCCCCCTCGCTGTGTGCGTGTGTGTCCCCCTCGCTGTGTGCGTGCGTGTCCCCCCCTCACTGTGTGCGTGTGTCCCCCCCTCGCTGTGTGCGTGCGTGTCCCCCCCTCGCTGTGTGCGTGTGTCCCCCCCTCGCTGTATGCGTGTCCCCCCCTCACTGTGTGCGTGTGTCCCCCCCTCGCTGTGTGTGAGCGTGTCCCCCCCTCGGTGTGTGCATGAGCGCGTCCCTCCTTCGCTGTGTGTTCGTGTGCCCCCCCTTTGCTGTGTGCGTGAGTCCCCCCCCTCACTGTGCGTGAGTCACCCCGTTCGCTGTGTGCGTGAGTCCCACCCCTCACTGTGTGCGTGAGTCCCCCCCTCGCTGTGTGCGAGTCCCCCCCTCGCTGTGTGCGTGTGTCCCCCCCCTCACTGTGCGTGAGTCTCCCCCTCGGTGTGTGCGTGAGTGTGTCCCCCCCTCGCTGTGTGTGAGCGTGTCCCCCCTCGGTGTGTGCATGAGCGTGTCCCTCCTTCGCTGTGTGTTCGTGTGCCCCCCCCTCGCTGTGTGTTCGTGTGTCCCCCCCCATCGCTGTGTGTTCGTGTGTCCCCCCCCTCTCTGTGTGCGTGAGTCCCCCACTTCGCTGTGTGCGTGAGTCCCCCACTTCGCTGTGTGCGTGTGTGTCCCCCTTTGCTGTGTGCGTGAGTCCCCCCCCTAACTGTGTGCGTGAGTCCCCCCCCTCGCTGTGTGCGTGAGTACCCCCCCTCGCTGTGTGCATGAGTCCCCCCCTCACTGTGTGCGTGAGTCCCCCTCCTCGCTGTGTGCGTGAGTACCCCCCCTCGCTGTGTGCGTGAGTACCCCCCCTCGCTGTGTGCGTGAGTACCCCCCCTCGCTGTGTGCATGAGACCCCCCCTCGCTGTGTGCATGAGTACCCCCGCTCGCTGTGTGCGTGAGTACCCCCCCTCGCTGTGTGCGTGTGTGTCCCCCTCGCTGTGTGCGTGCGTGTCCCCCCCTCACTGTGTGCGTGTGTCCCCCCCTCGCTGTGTGCGTGCGTGTCCCCCCCTCGCTGTGTGCGTGTGTCCCCCCCTCGCTGTATGCGTGTCCCCCCCTCACTGTGTGCGTGTGTCCCCCCCTCGCTGTGTGTGAGCGTGTCCCCCCCTCGGTGTGTGCATGAGCGCGTCCCTCCTTCGCTGTGTGTTCGTGTGCCCCCTTCGCTGTGTGCGTGAGTCCCCCCCCTCGCTGTGTGCGTGAGTCCCCCCCTCGCTGTGTGCGCGAGTCCCCCCCTCGCTGTGTGCGAGTCCACCCCTCGCTGTGTGCGTGAGTCCCCCCTCTCGCTGTGTGTGAGTGTGTGCCCCCCTCGCTGTGTGAGTCCCCTCCCATGCTGTGTGCGTGAGTCCACCCCCTCGCTGTGTGTGAGTCCCCCACCCTCGCTGTGTGCGTGTGTCCCCCACTCGCTGTGTGCGTGTGCATGTCCCTCCTTCGCTGTGTGTGCGTGAGTCCCCCCCTCGCTGTGTGCGTTGTCCCATCCCCTCGCTGTGTGCGTGCGTGTCCCCCCTCGCTGTGTGCGTTGTCCCATCCCCTCGCTGTGTGCGTGCGTGTGTCCCCCCCTCGCTGTGTGCGTGAGCATGTCCCTCCTTCGCTGTGTGTGCGTGAGTCCCCCCCTCGCTGTGTGCGTGTGTCCCCCCCCTCGCTGTGTGCGTGTGTCCCCCCCCTCGCTGTGTGCGTGTGTCCCCCCCTCGCTGTGTGCGTGTGTCCCCCCCCCGCTGTGTGCGTGTGTCCCCCCCCTCGCTGTGTGCGTGTGTGTCCCCCCTCGCTGTGTGCGTGTGTCCCCCCCCTCGCTGTGTGCGTGAGTCCCCCCCTCGCTGTGTGCGTGTGTCCATCCCTCGCTGTGTGCGTGAATCCCCCCCTCGCTGTGTGTGTGAGCGTGTCCCTCCTTCGCTGTGTGCGTGAGTCCCTCCTTCGCTGTGTGCGTGAGTCCCCCCCCTCGCTGTGTGCGTGAGTCCCCCCCTCGCTGTGTGCGTGTGTGTCCCCCTCGGTGTGTGCGTGAGCGTGTCCCTCCTTCGCTGTGTGCGTGTGTCCCCCCCTCGCTGTGTGCGTGAGTCCCCCCCCCTCGCTGTGTGCGTGAGTCCCCCCCCTCGCTGTGTGCGTGAGTCCCCCCCCTCGCTGTGTGCGTGAGTCCCCCCCCTCGCTGTGTGCGTGTGTCCCCCCCCTCGCTGTGTGCGTGAGTCCCCCCCCCCGTGTGCGTGAGTCACCCCCCTCGCTGTGTGCGTGCGTGTCCCCCCTCGCTGTGTGCGTTGTCCCATCCCCTCGCTGTGTGCGTGCGTGTGTCCCCCCCTCGCTGTGTGCGTGAGCATGTCCCTCCTTCGCTGTGTGTGCGTGAGTCCCCCCTCGCTGTGTGTGTGAGTCCCCCCCTCGCTGTGTGCGTGTGTCCCCCCCTCGCTGTGTGCGTGTGTCCCCCCCTCGCTGTGTGCGTGTCCCCCCCTCGCTGTGTGCGTGTCCCCCCCTCGCTGTGTGCGTGTGTCCCCCCCTCGCTGTGTGCGTGTGTCCCCCCCCTCGCTGTGTGCGTGTGTCACCCCCTCGCTGTGTGCGTGTGTCCCCCCTCGCTGTGTGCGTGAGTCACCCCCTCGCTGTGTGCGTGTGTCACCCCCTCGCTGTGTGCGTGTGTCCCCCCCACGCTGTGTGCGTGTGTCCCCCCCACGCTGTGTGCGTGTGTCCCCCCCACGCTGTGTGCGTGTGTCCCCCCCACGCTGTGTGCGTGTGTCCCCCCCACGCTGTGTGCGTGTATCCCCCCCACGCTGTGTGCGTGTGTCCCCCCCATGCTGTGTGCGTGTGTCCCCCCCACGCTGTGTGCGTGTGTCCCCACCCTCGCTGTGTGCGTGAGTCCCCCCCTCGCTGTGTGCGTGAGTCACCCCCCTCGCTGTGTGTGTATGTGTCCCCCCTCGCTGTGTGCGTGAGTCCCCACCCTCGCTGTGTGCGTGCGTGTGTGTCCCCCCTCGCTGTGTGCGTGTGTCCCCCCCCTCGCTGTGTGCGTGAGTCCCCCCCTCGCTGTGTGCGTGTGTCCCCCCCTCGCTGTGTGCGTGAGTCCCCCCTCGCTGTGTGTGTGAGCGTGTCCCTCCTTCGCTGTGTGCGTGAGTCCCTCCTTCGCTGTGTGCGTGAGTCCCCCCCTCGCTGTGTGCGTGAGTCCCCCCCCTCGCTGTGTGCGTGAGTCCCCCCCCTCGCTGTGTGCGTGAGTCCCCCCCCCTCGCTGTGTGCGTGAGTACCCCCCCTCGCTGTGTGCGTGAGTACCCCCCCTCGCTGTGTGCGTGAGTACCCCCCCTCGCTGTGTGCGTGAGTACCCCCCCTCGCTGTGTGCGTGAGTCACCCCCCTCGCTGTGTGCGTGCGTGTCCCCCCTTGCTGTGTGCGTTGTCCCATCCCCTCGCTGTGTGCGTGAGCATGTCCCTCCATCGCTGTGTGTGTGTGAGTCCCCCCTCGCTGTGTGCGTGAGTCCCCCCCTCGCTGTGTGCGTGTGTGTCCCCCCTCGCTGTGTGCGTGTGTGTCCCCCCTCGGTGTGTGCGTGTGTCCCCCTCCCTCGCTGTGTGCGTGAGTCACCCCCTCGCTGTGTGCGTGTGTCCCCCCCCTCTCTGTGTGCGTGAGTCACCCCCTCGCTGTGTGCGTGTGTCCCCCCCTCGCTGTGTGCGTGTGTCCCCCCCCCCTCGCTGTGTGCGTGAGTCACCCCCTCGCTGTGTGCGTGTCCCCCCCCCTCTGTGTGCGTGTGCCCCCCCACGCTGTGTGCGTGTGTCCCCCCCACGCTGTGTGCGTGTGTCCCCCCCCTCGCTGTGTGCGTGAGTCCCCCCTCGCTGTGTGCGTTCGCGTATCCCTCCTTCGCTGTGTGTGCGTGTGTCCCCCCCTCGCTGTGTGCGTGTGTCCCCCCCCTCGCTGTGTGCGTGTGTCCCCCCCCTCGCTGTGTGCGTGTGTCCCCCCCCTCGCTGTGTGCGTGAGTCCCCCACTCGCTGTGTGCGTGTGTCCCCCCCCTCGCTGTGTGCGTGAGTCACCCCCCTCGCTGTGTGTGTGTGTGTCCCCCCCCTCGCTGTGTGCGTGTGTCCCCACCCTCGCTGTGTGCGTGCGTGTGTCCCCCCCTCGCTGTGTGCGTGTCCCCCCCCTCGCTGTGTGCGTGTGTCCCCACCCTCGCTGTGTGCGTGCGTGTCCCCCCCCTCGCTGTGTGCGTGTGTCCCCCCCTCGCTGTGTGCGTGTGTCCCCCCCCTCGCTGTGTGCGTGTGTGTCCCCCCTCGCTGTGTGCGTGTGTCCCCCCCTCGCTGTGTGCGTGTGTCCCCCCCTCACTGTGTGCGTGCGTGTGTCTCCCCCCCTCGCTGTGTGCGTGAGTCCCCCCCTCGCTGTGTGCGGTTGTCCATCTCTCGCTGTGTGCGTGAGTCCCCCCCTCGCTGTGTGCGTGAGTCCCCCCCCCTCGCTGTGTACCTGAGTCCAACCCTCACTGTGTGCGTGTGTCCCCCCTCGCTGTGTGTGTGAGCGTGTCCCCCCCTCGCTGTGTGCGTGAGTCCCTCCTTCGCTGTGTGCGTGAGTCCCCCCCCTCGCTGTGTGCGTGGGTCCCCCCCCTCGCTGTGTGCGTGAGTCCCCCCCCTCGCTGTGTGCGTGAGTCCCCCCCCTCGCTGTGTGCGTGTGTCCCCCCCTCGGTGTGTGCGTGAGCGTGTCTCTCCTTCGCTGTGTGTGCGTGTGTCCCCACCTCGCTGTGTGCGTGTGTCCCCCCCCCTCGCTGTGTGCGTGAGCCCCCCCTCGCTGTGTGCGTGAGCCCCCCCCCCTCGCTGTGTGCGTGTGTCCCCCCCTCGCTGTGTGCGTGAGTCCCCCCCTCGCTGTGTGCTTGTGTCCCCCCCTCGCTGTGTGCGTGAGTACCCCCCCTCGCTGTGTGCGTGAGTACCCCCCCCTCGCTGTGTGCGTGAGTACCCCCCCTCGCTGTGTGCGTGTGTCCCCCCCTCGCTGTGTGCGTGTATTCCCCCCCTCGCTGTGTGCGTGTGTCCCCCCCTCGCTGTGTGCGTGTGTTTCCCCCTCGCTGTGTGCGTGTGTCCCCCCCTCGCTGTGTGCGTGTGTCCCCCCCTCGCTGTGTGCGTGCGTGTCCCCCCCTCGCTGTGTGCGTGTGTCCCCCCCTCGCTGTGTGCGTGTGTCCCCCCCTCGCTGTGTGCGTGTGTCCCCCCCTCGCTGTGTGCGTGTGTCCCCCACTCGCTGTGTGCGTGAGCATGTCCCTCCTTCGCTGTGTGCGAGTCCCCCCCCTCGCTGTGTGCGTGAGTCCCTCCCTCGCTGTGTGCGTGAGTCCCCCCCCCCGCTGTGTGCGTGAGTCCCCCCCTCTCGCTGTGTGCGTGAGTCCCCCCCCCGCTGAGTGCGTGAGTCACCCCCCTCGCTGTGTGCGTGCGTGTCCCCCCTCGCTGTGTGCGTTGTCCCATCCCCTCGCTGTGTGCGTGAGCATGTCCCTCCTTCGCTGTGTGTGCGTGAGTCCCCCCTCGCTGTGTGCGTGCGTCCCCCCCTCGCTGTGTGCGTGTGTCCCCCTCCCTCGCTGTGTGCGTGAGTCACCCCCTCGCTGTGTGCGTGTGTCCCCCCCCTCTCTGTGTGTGTGAGTCACCCCCTCGCTGTGTGCGTGTGTCCCCCCCACGCTGTGTGCGTGTGTGTCCCCCTCGCTGTGTGCGTGTGTCCCCCCCCCCGCTGTGTGCGTGAGCCCCCCCTCGCTGTGTGCGTGAGCCCCCCCCCTCGCTGTGTGCGTGTGTCCCCCCCTCGCTGTGTGCGTGAGTCCCCCCCTTGCTGTGTGCGTGTGTCCGCCCCCTCGCTGTGTGCGTGTGTCCCCCCCTCGCTGTGTGTGAGCGTGTCCCCCCCTCGGTGTGTGCATGAGCGCGTCCCTCCTTCGCTGTGTGTTCGTGTGGCCCCCCTTTGCTGTGTGCGTGAGTCCCCCCCCCTCACTGTGTGCGTGAGTCCCCCCCTCGCTGTGTGCGTGTGTCCCCCCCCTCACTGTGCGTGAGTCCCCCCCTCGCTGTGTGCGTGAGTCTCCCCCTCGGTGTGTGCGTGAGTGTGTCCCCCCCTCGCTGTGTGTGAGCGTGTCCCCCCCTCGGTGTGTGCATGAGCGTGTCCCTCCTTCGCTGTGTGTTCGTGTGCCCCCCCCTCGCTGTGTGTTCGTGTGTCCCCCCCCATCGCTGTGTGTTCGTGTGTCCCCCCCCTCTCTGTGTGCGTGAGTCCCCCACTTCGCTGTGTGCGTGAGTCCCCCACTTCGCTGTGTGCGTGTCCCCCACTCGCTGTGTGCGTGAGTCCCCCCTCGCTGTGTGCGTGTGTCCCCCCCTCGCTGTGTGCGTTCGCGTGTCCCTCCTTCGCTGTGTGTGCGTGTGTTCGCCCCTCGCTGTGTGCGTGTGTCCCCACCCTCGCTGTGTGCGTGAGTCCCCCCCCTCGCTGTGTGCGTGAGTCACCCCCCTCGCTGTGTGTGTGTGTGTCCCCCCCCTCGCTGTGTGCGTGTGTCCCCACCCTCGCTGTGTGCGTGAGTCCCCCCCCTCGCTGTGTGCGTGAGTCACCCCCCTCGCTGTGTGCGTGAGTCCCCACCCTCGCTGTGTGCGTGAGTCCCCACCCTCGCTGTGTGCGTGCGTGTGTCCCCCCCTCGCTGTGTGCGTGTGTCCCCCCCTCGCTGTGTGCGTGTCCCCCCCTCGCTGTGTGCGTGTCCCCCCCTCGCTGTGTGCGTGTGTCCCCCCCTCGCTGTGTGCGTGTGTCCCCCCCCTCGCTGTGTGCGTGTGTCACCCCCTCGCTGTGTGCGTGTGTCCCCCCTCGCTGTGTGCGTGAGTCACCCCCTCGCTGTGTGTGCGTGTGTCCCCCCCACGCTGTGTGCGTGTGTCCCCCCCACGCTGTGTGCGTGTGTCCCCCCCACGCTGTGTGCGTGTGTCCCCCCCACGCTGTGTGCGTGTGTCCCCCCCACGCTGTGTGCGTGTATCCCCCCCACGCTGTGTGCGTGTGTCCCCCCCACGCTGTGTGCGTGTGTCCCCCCCACGCTGTGTGCGTGTGTCCCCACCCTCGCTGTGTGCGTGAGTCCCCCCCTCGCTGTGTGCGTGAGTCACCCCCCTCGCTGTGTGTGTATGTGTCCCCCCTCGCTGTGTGCGTGAGTCCCCACCCTCGCTGTGTGCGTGCGTGTGTGTCCCCCCTCGCTGTGTGCGTGTGTCCCCCCCCTCGCTGTGTGCGTGAGTCCCCCCCTCGCTGTGTGCGTGTGTCCCCCCCTCGCTGTGTGCGTGTGTCCCCCCCTCGCTGTGTGCGTGAGTCCCCCCTCGCTGTGTGCGTGTGTCCCCCTCGCTGTGTGCGTGTGTCCCCCACTCGCTGTGTGCGTGAGCATGTCCCTCCTTCGCTGTGTGCGAGTCCCCCCACTCGCTGTGTGCGTGAGTCCCCCCGCTCGCTGTGTGCGTGTGTCCCCCCCTCGCTGTGTGCGTGTGTCCCCCCCTCGCTGTGTGCGTGTGTCCCCCCCCTCGCTGTGTGCGTGAGTCACCCCCTCGCTGTATGCGTGTGTCCCCCCCTCTCTGTGTGCGTGAGTCACCCCCTCGCTGTGTGCGTGTGTCCCCCCCTCGCTGTGTGCGTGTGTCCCCCCCTCGCTGTGTGCATGTGTCCCCCCCCCCTCGCTGTGTGCGTGAGTCACCCGCTCGCTGTGTGCGTGTGTCCCCCCCTCGCTGTGTGCGTGCGTCCCCCCCTCGCTGTGTGCGTGTGTCCCCCCCCCACGCTGTGTGCGTGAGTCACCCCCTCGCTGTATGCGTGTGTCCCCCCCTCTCTGTGTGCGTGAGTCCCCCCCACGCTGTGTGCGTGTGTCCCCCCCTCGCTGTGTGCGTGTGTCCCCCCCTCGCTGTGTGCATGTGTCCCCCCCCCTCGCTGTGTGCGTGAGTCACCCCCTCGCTGTGTGCGTGTATCCCCCCCCTCTCTGTGTGCGTGTGCCCCCCCTCGCTGTGTGCGTGTGTCCCCCCCATGCTGTGTGCGTGTGTCCCCCCCACGCTGTGTGCGTGTGTCCCCCCCACGCTGTGTGCGTGTGTCCCCCCCACGCTGTGTGCGTGTGTCCCCCCCACGCTGTGTGCGTGTGTCCCCCCCTCGCTGTGTGCGTGAGTCCCCCCTCGCTGTGTGCGTTCGCGTATCCCTCCTTCGCTGTGTGTGCGTGTCCCCCCCTCGCTGTGTGCGTGTGTCCCCCCCCTCGCTGTGTGCGTGTGTCCCCCCCCTCGCTGTGTGCGTGAGTCCCCCCCTCGCTGTGTGCGTGTGTCCCCCCCTCGCTGTGTGCGTGTGCCCCCCCCCTCGCTGTGTGCGTGTGTCCCCCCCCTCGCTGTGTGCGTGTGTCCCCCCCCCTCGCTGTGTGCGTGCATGTGTCCCCCCCTCGCTGTGTGCGTGAGTCCCCCCCCTCGCTGTGTACCTGAGTCCAACCCTCACTGTGTGCGTGTGTCCCCCCTCGCTGTGTGTGTGAGCGTGTCCCTCCTTCGCTGTGTGCGTGAGTCCCTCCTTCGCTGTGTGCGTGAGTCCCCCCCCTCGCTGTGTGCGTGAGTCCCCCCCTCGCTGTGTGCGTGTGTGTCCCCCTCGGTGTGTGCGTGAGCGTGTCCCTCCTTCGCTGTGTGTGCGTGTGTCCCCCCTCTCGCTGTGTGCGTGAGTCCCCCCCTCGCTGTGTGCGTGAGTCCCCTCCCTCGCTGTGTGCGTGAGTCCCCCCCCCTCGCTGTGTGCGTGAGTCCCCCCCTCGCTGTGTGCGTGAGTCCCCCCCTCGCTGTGTGTGTGAGTCCCCCCCTCGCTGTGTGCGTGTGTCCCCCCCTCGCTGTGTGCGTGTGTCCCCCCCTCGCTGTGTGCGTGTGTCTCCCCCTTGCTGTGTGCGTGTGTCCCCCCCCTCGCTGTGTGCGTGAGTCACCCCCTCGCTGTGTGCGTGTGTCCCCCCCTCGCCGTGTGCGTGAGTCACCCCCTCGCTGTGTGCTTGTGTCCCCCCCTCGCTGTGTGTGTGAGCGTGTCCCTCCTTCGATGTGTGCGTGAGTCCCTCCTTCGCTGTGTGCGTGAGTCCCTCCTTCGCTGTGTGCGTGAGTCCCCCCCCTCGCTGTGTGCGTGAGTCACCCCCTCGCTGTGTGCGTGTGCCCCCCCCTCGGTGTGTGCGTGATCGTGTCTCTCCTTCGCTGTGTGTGCGTGTGTGTCCCCCCTCGCTGTGTGCGTGTGTCCCCCCCTCGCTGTGTGCGTGAGTCCCCCCCTCGCTGTGTGCGTGAGTCCCCCCCCTCGCTGTGTGCGTGAGTCCCCCCCCTCGCTGTGTGCGTGAGTCCCCCCCCTCGCTGTGTGCGTGAGTCCCCCCCCTCGCTGTGTGCGTGAGTCCCCCCCCTCGCTGTGTGCGTGAGTCCCCCCCATCGCAGTGTGCGTGAGTCCCCCCCCTCGCAGTGTGCGTGAGTCCCCCCCCTCGCAGTGTGCGTGAGTCCCCCCCCTCGCTGTGTGCGTGAGTCCCCCCCCTCGCTGTGTGCGTGAGTCCCCCCCCTCGCTGTGTGCGTGAGTCCCCCCCCTCGCTGTGTGCGTGAGTCCCCCCCCTCGCTGTGTGCGTGAGTCCCCCCCTCGGTGTGTGCGTGAGTGTGTCCCTCCTTCGATGTGTGTGCCTGTGTCCCCCCTCGCTGCGTGCGGGTGTCCCCCCCTCGCTGTGTGCGTGTGTCCCCCCCTCGCTGTGTGCGTGTGTCCCCCCCCTCGCTGTGTGCGTGTGTCCCCCCCCTCGCTGTGTGCGTGTGTCCCCCCCTCGCTGTGTGCGTGTCCCCCCCCCCCTCGCTGTGTGCGTGAGCCCCCCCCCTCGCTGTGTGCGTGTGTCCCCCCCTCGCTGCGTGCGGGTGTCCCCCCCTCGCTGTGTGCGTGTGTCCCCCCCTCGCTGTGTGCGTGTGTCCCCCCCCTCGCTGTGTGCGTGTGTCCCCCCCTCGCTGTGTGCGTGTGTCCCCCCCTCGCTGTGTGCGTGTCCCCCCCCCCTCGCTGTGTGCGTGAGCCCCCCCCCTCGCTGTGTGCGTGTCCCTCCTTCGCTGTGTGTGCGTGTTTCCCCCCCTTGCTGTGTGTGTGAGTCCCCCCGTCGCTGTGTGCGTGAGTCCCCCCCTCGCTGTGTGCGTGAGCGTGTCCCCCCGTTCGCTGTGTGCATGAGTCCCCCCTTCGCTGTGTGCGTGATTCCCCCCCCTCGCTGTGTGTGAGTCCCCTCCCATGCTGTGTGCGTGAGTCCCCCCCTCGCTGTGTGCGAGACCCCCCCCTCGCTGTGTGTGTGTGTCCCCCCCTCGCTGTGTGCGAGTCCCCCCCCTCGCTGTGTGTGTGTGTCCCCCCCTCGCTGTGTGCGTGAGCATGTCCCTCCTTCGCTGTGTGCGAGTCCCCCCCCTCGCTGTGTGCGTGAGTCCCCCCCCTCGCTGTGTGCGTGAGTCCCCCCCCCCGCTGTGTGCGTGAGTCCCCCCCCCTCGCTGTGTGCGTGAGTCCCCCCCCCGCTGTGTGCGTGGGTCACCCCCCTCGCTGTGTGCGTGCGTGTCCCCCCTCGCTGTGTGCGTTGTCCCATCCCCTCGCTGTGTGCGTGCGTGTGTCCCCCCCTCGCTGTGTGCGTGAGCATGTCCCTCCTTCGTTGTGTGTGCGTGAGTCCCCCCTTGCTGTGTGTGTGAGTCCCCCCCTCGCTGTGTGCGTGTGTCCCCCCCTCGCTGTGTGCGTGTGTCCCCCCCTCGCTGTGTGCGTGTGTCCCCCCCTCACTGTGTGCGTGTGTCCCCCCCTCGCTGTGTGCGTGTGTCCCCCCCTCGCTGTGTGCGTGTGTCCCCCCCTCGCTGTGTGCGTGTGTCCCCCCCTCGCTGTGTGCGTGTGTCCCCCCCTCGCTGTGTGCGTGTGTCCCCCCCTCGCTGTGTGCGTGTGTCCCCCCCCTCGCTGTGTGCGAGAGTCACCCCCTCGCTGTGTGCGTGAGTCACCCCCTCGCTGTGTGCGTGTGTCCCCCCCTCGCTGTGTGCGTGTGTCCCCCCCTCGCTGTGTGCGTGTGTCCCCCCCTCGCTGTGTGCGTGTGTCCCCCCCTCGCTGTGTGCGTGTGTCCCCCCCTCGCTGTGTGCGTGTGTCCCCCCCTCGCTGTGTGCGTGTGTCCCCCCCCTCGCTGTGTGCGAGAGTCACCCCCTCGCTGTGTGCGTGAGTCACCCCCTCGCTGTGTGCGTGTGTCCCCCCCACGCTGTGTGCGTGCGTCCCCCCCACGCTGTGTGCGTGCGTCCCCCCCACGCTGTCTGCGTGTGTCCCCCCCACGCTGTGTGCGTGTGTCCCCCCCACGCTGTGTGCGTGTGTCCCCCCCACGCTGTGTGCGTGAGTCCCCCCCTCGCTGTGTGCGTGTCCCCCCCTCGCTGTGTGCGTGTCCCCCCCTCGCTGTGTGTGAACGTGTCCCCCCCTCGGTGTGTGCATGAGCGCGTCCCTCCTTCGCTGTGTGTTCGTGTGCCCCCCCCCTTTGCTGTGTGCGTGAGTCCCCCCTCACTGTGTGCGTGAGTCACCCCGTTCGCTGTGTGCGTGAGTCCCT
This sequence comes from Chiloscyllium punctatum, assembly GCF_047496795.1. Lineage (NCBI taxonomy): Eukaryota > Metazoa > Chordata > Chondrichthyes > Orectolobiformes > Hemiscylliidae > Chiloscyllium > Chiloscyllium punctatum. Next base: position 116,196 of record NW_027310102.1, on the reverse strand, counting down.
CCTTCGCTGTGTGCGTGAGTACCCCCCCTCGCTGTTTGCGTGAGTACCCCCCCTCGCTGTGTGCGTGAGTACCCCCCCTCGCTGTGTGCGTGAGTACCCCCCCTCGCTGTGTGCGTGAGTACCCCCCCTCGCTGTGTGCGTGTGTCCCCCCCTCGCTGTGTGCGTGTGTGTCCCCCCTCGCTGTGTGCGTGTGTCCCCCCCTCGCTGTGTGCGTGTGTCCCCCCCTCGCTGTGTGCGTGTGTCCCCCCCTCGCTGTGTGCGTGTGTCCCCCCCTCGCTGTGTGCGTGTGTCCCCCACTCGCTGTGTGCGTGAGCATGTCCCTCCTTCGCTGTGTGCGAGTCCCCCCCGCTCGCTGTGTGCGTGAGTCCCCCCCCCGCTTTGTGCGTGAGTCCCCCCCCCCGCTGTGTGCGTGAGTCCCCCCCTCGCTGTGTGCGTGAGTCCCCCCCCCGCTGAGTGCGTGAGTCACCCCCCTCGCTGTGTGCGTGCGTGTCCCCCCTCGCTGTGTGCGTTGTCCCATCCCCTCGCTGTGTGCGTGAGCATGTCCCTCCTTCGCTGTGTGTGCGTGAGTCCCCCCTCGCTGTGTGCGTGAGCATGTCCCTCCTTCGCTGTGTGTGCGTGAGTCCCCCCTCGCTGTGTGCGTGAGTCCCCCCCTCGCTGTGTGCGTGTGTCCCCCCCTCGCTGTGTGCGTGTGTCCCCCCCTCGCTGTGTGCGTGTGTCCCCCCCCCTCGCTGTGTGCGTGAGTCACCCCCTCGCTGTATGCGTGTGTCCCCCCCTCTCTGTGTGCGTGAGTCACCCCCTCGCTGTGTGCGTGTGTCCCCCCCTCGCTGTGTGCGTGAGTCCCCCCCCATCGCTGTGTGCGTGAGTCACCCCCTCGCTGTGTGCGTGTGTCCCCCCCTCGCTGTGTGCGTGCGTCCCCCCCTCGCTGTGTGCGTGTGTCCCCCCCCACGCTGTGTGCGTGAGTCACCCCCTCGCTGTATGCGTGTGTCCCCCCCTCTCTGTGTGCGTGAGTCCCCCCCACGCTGTGTGCGTGTGTCCCCCCCTCGCTGTGTGCGTGTGTCCCCCCCTCGCTGTGTGCATGTGTCCCCCCCCCTCGCTGTGTACGTGAGTCACCCCCTCGCTGTGTGCGTGAGTCCCCCCCCTCGCTGTGTGCGTGTGTCCCCCCCTCGCTGTGTGCGTGAGTCCCCCCTCGCTGTGTGCGTGTGTCCCCCCCTCGCTGTGTGCGTGTGTCCCCCCCACGCTGTGTGCGTGTGTCCCCCCCACGCTGTGTGCGTGTGTCCCCCCCACGCTGTGTGCGTGTGTCCCCCCCACGCTGTGTGCGTGTGTCCCCCCCTCGCTGTGTGCGTGAGTCCCCCCTCGCTGTGTGCGTTCGCGTATCCCTCCTTCGCTGTGTGTGCGTGTCCCCCCCTCGCTGTGTGCGTGTGTCCCCCCCCTCGCTGTGTGCGTGTGTCCCCCCCCTCGCTGTGTGCGTGAGTCCCCCCCTCGCTGTGTGCGTGTGTCCCCCCCTCGCTGTGTGCGTGTGCCCCCCCCTCGCTGTGTGCGTGTGTCCCACCCCTCGCTGTGTGCGTGTGTCCCCCCCCTCGCTGTGTGCGTGCATGTGTCCCCCCCTCGCTGTGTGCGTGTGTCCCCCCCCTCGCTGTGTGCGTGAGTCCCCCCCTCGCTGTGTGCGTGAGTCCCCCCCCTCGCTGTGTACCTGAGTCCAACCCTCACTGTGTGCGTGTGTCCCCCCTCGCTGTGTGTGTGAGCGTGACCCTCCTTCGCTGTGTGCGTGAGTCCCTCCTTCGCTGTGTGCGTGAGTCCCCCCCCTCGCTGTGTGCGTGAGTCCCCCCCTCGCTGTGTGCGTGTGTGTCCCCCTCGGTGTGTGCGTGAGCGTGTCCCTCCTTCGCTGTGTGTGCGTGTTTCCCCCCCCCTCGCTGTGTGCGTGAGTCCCCCCCTCGCTGTGTGCGTGAGTCCCCCCCCTCGCTGTGTGCGTGAGTCCCCCCCCCTCGCTGTGTGCGTGAGTCCCCCCCCTCGCTGTGTGCGTGAGTCCCCCCCTCGCTGTGTGCGTGAGTCCCCCCCCCCGCTGAGTGCGTGAGTCACCCCCCTCGCTGTGTGCGTGCGTGTCCCCCCTCGCTGTGTGCGTTGTCCCATCCCCTCGCTGCGTGCGTGCGTGTGTCCCCCCCTCGCTGTGTGCGTGAGCATGTCCCTCCTTCGCTGTGTGTGCGTGTGTCCCCCCCTCGCTGTGTGCGTGTGTCCCCCCCTCGCTGTGTGCGTGTGTCCCCCCCTCGCTGTGTGCGTGTGTCTCCCCCTTGCTGTGTGCGTGTGTCCCCACCCTCGCTGTGTGCGTGAGTCCCCCCCTCGCTGTGTGCGTGTGTCCCCCCCTCGCCGTGTGCATGAGTCACCCCCTCGCTGTGTGCGTGTCCCCCCCCCTCGGTGTGTGCGTGAGCGTGTCTCTCCTTCGCTGTGTGTGCGTGTGTGTCCCCCCTCGCTGTGTGCGTGAGTCCCCCCCTCGCTGTGTGCGTGAGTCCCCCCCCTCGCAGTGTGCGTGAGTCCCCCCCCTCGCAGTGTGCGTGAGTCCCCCCCCTCGCAGTGTGCGTGAGTCCCCCCCCTCGCAGTGTGCGTGAGTCCCCCCCCTCGCTGTGTGCGTGAGTCCCCCCCCTCGCTGTGTGCGTGAGTCCCCCCCCTCGCTGTGTGCGTGAGTCCCCCCCCTCGCTGTGTGCGTGAGTCCCCCCCTCGGTGTGTGCGTGAGTGTGTCCCCCCTCGCTGCGTGCGGGTGTGCCCCCCTCGCTGTGTGCGTGTGTCCCCCCCTCGCTGTGTGCGTGTGTCCCCCCCCTCGCTGTGTGCGTGTGTCCCCCCCTCGCTGTGTGCGTGTCCCCCCCCCCTCGCTGTGTGCGTGTCCCCCCCCCCTCGCTGTGTGCGTGTCCCCCCCCCCCTCGCTGTGTGCGTGAGCCCCCCCCCTCGCTGTGTGCGTGTCCCTCCTTCGCTGTGTGTGCGTGTTTCCCCCCCTTGCTGTGTGTGAGTCCCCTCCCATGCTGTGTGCGTGAGTCCCCCCCCTCGCTGTGTGCGAGTCCCCCCCCTCGCTGTGTGCGTGTGTCCCCCCCTCGCTGTGTGCGAGTCCCCCCCCTCGCTGTCTGTGTGTGTCCCCCCCTCGCTGTGTGCGTGAGCATGTCCCTCCTTCGCTGTGTGCGAGTCCCCCCCCTCGCTGTGTGCGTGAGTCCCCCCCCCCGCTGTGTGCGTGAGTCCCCCCCCCCGCTGTGTGCGTGAGTCAACCCCCTCGCTGTGTGCGTGAGTCCCCCCCCTCGCTGTGTGCGTGAGTCCCCCCCCCCGCTGTGTGCGTGGGTCACCCCCCTCGCTGTGTGCGTGCGTGTCCCCCCTCGCTGTGTGCGTTGTCCCATCCCCTCGCTGTGTGCGTGCGTGTGTCCCCCCCTCGCTGTGTGCGTGAGCATGTCCCTCCTTCGCTGTGTGTGCGTGAGTCCCCCCTCGCTGTGTGTGTGAGTCCCCCCCTCGCTGTGTGCGTGTGTCCCCCCCTCGCTGTGTGCGTGTGTCCCCCCCTCGCTGTGTGCGTGTGTCCCCCCCTCACTGTGTGCGTGTGTCCCCCCCTCGCTGTGTGCGTGTGTCCCCCCCTCGCTGTGTGCGTGTGTCCCCCCCTCGCTGTGTGCGTGTGTCCCCCCCTCGCTGTGTGCGTGTGTCCCCCCCTCGCTGTGTGCTTGTGTCCCCCCCTCGCTGTGTGCGTGTGTCCCCCCCCTCGCTGTGTGCGAGAGTCACCCCCTCGCTGTGTGCGTGAGTCACCCCCTCGCTGTGTGCGTGCGTCCCCCCCACGCTGTGTGCGTGCGTCCCCCCCACGCTGTGTGCGTGTGTCCCCCCCACGCTGTGTGCGTGTGTCCCCCCCACGCTGTGTGCGTGTGTCCCCCCCACGCTGTGTGCGTGAGTCCCCCCCTCGCTGTGTGCGTGTCCCCCCCTCGCTGTGTGCGTGTCCCCCCCTCGCTGTGTGCGTTTCCCCCCCTCGCTGTGTGCGTGTCCCCCCCTCGCTGTGTGCGTGAGTCCCCCCTCGCTGTGTGCGTTCGCGTGTCCCACCTTCGCTGTGTGCGTGTGTCCCCACCCTCGCTGTGTGCGTGAGTCCCCCCCTCGCTGTGTGCGTGTGTCCCCCCCCTCGCTGTGTGCGTGAGTCCCCCCCCTCGCTGTGTGCGTGAGTCCCCCCCTCGCTGTGTGCGTGTGTGTCCCCCCTCGCTGTGTGCGTGTGTCCCCCCCCTCGCTGTGTGCGTGTGTCCCCCCCTCGCTGTGTGCGTGTGTCCCCCCCTCGCTGTGTGCGTGAGTCCCCCCCTCGCTGTGTGCGGTTGTCCATCCCTCGCTGTGTGCGTGAGTCCCCCCCTCGCTGTGTACCTGAGTCCAACCCTCACTGTGTGCGTGTGTCCCCCCTCGCTGTGTGTGTGAGCGTGTCCCTCCTTCGCTGTGTGCGTGAGTCCCCCCCCTCGCTGTGTGCGTGAGTCCCCCCCTCGCTGTGTGCGTGTGTCCCCCCCTCGGTGTGTGCGTGAGCGTGTCTCTCCTTCGCTGTGTGTGCGTGTGTCCCCCCCCCTCGCTGTGTGCGTGAGTCCCCCCCCTCGCTGTGTGCGTGAGTCCCCCCCCTCGCTGTGTGCGTGAGTCCCCCCCCTCGCTGTGTGCGTGTGTCCCCCCCTCGCTGTGTGCGTGTGTCCCCCCCTCACTGTGTGCGTGAGTCACCCCCACGCTGTGTGCGTGCGTCCCCCCCACGCTGTGTGCGTGCGTCCCCCCCTCGCTGTGTGCGTTGTCCCATCCCCTCGCTGTGTGCGTGCGTGTGTCCCCCCCTCGCTGTGTGCGTGAGCATGTCCCTCCTTCACTGTGTGCGTGTGTCCCCACCCTCGCTGTGTGCGTGAGTCCCCCCCCTCGCTGTGTGCGTGAGTCCCCCCCCTCGCTGTGTGCGTGAGTCCCCCCCCCTCGCTGTGTGCGTGAGTCACCCCCCTCGCTGTGTGTGTGTGTGTCCCCCTCGCTGTGTGCGTGAGTCCCCACCCTCGCTGTGTGCGTGTGTTCGCCCCTCGCTGTGTGCGTGTGTCCCCACCCTCGCTGTGTGCGTGAGTCCCCCCCCTGGCTGTGTGTGTGAGTCACCCCCCTCGCTGTGTGTGTGTGTGTCCCCCTCGCTGTGTGCGTGAGTCCCCACCCTCGCTGTGTGCGTGCGTGTGTCCCCCCCTCGCTGTGTGCGTGTCCCCCCCCTCGCTGTGTGCGTGTGTCCCCCCCCTCGCTGTGTGCGTGAGTCCCCCCCTCGCTGTGTGCGTGTGTGTCCCCCCTCGCTGTGTGCGTGTGTCCCCCCCCTCGCTGTGTGCGTGTGTCCCCCCCTCGCTGTGTGCGTGAGTCCCCCCCTCGCTGTGTGCGGTTGTCCATCCCTCGCTGTGTGCGTGAGTCCCCCCCTCGCTGTGTACCTGAGTCCAACCCTCACTGTGTGCGTGTGTCCCCCCTCGCTGTGTGTGTGAGCGTGTCCCTCCTTCGCTGTGTGCGTGAGTCCCTCCTTCGCTGTGTGCGTGAGTCCCCCCCCTCGCTGTGTGCGTGAGTCCCCCCCTCGCTGTGTGCGTGTGTCCCCCCCTCGGTGTGTGCGTGAGCGTGTCTCTCCTTCGCTGTGTGTGCGTGTGTCCCCCCCCTCGCTGTGTGCGTGAGTCCCCCCCCTCGCTGTGTGCATGAGTCCCCCCCCTCGCTGTGTGCGTGAGTCCCCCCCCTCGCTGTGTGCGTGCGTGTGTCCCCCCCTCGCTGTTTGCGTGAGCATGTCCCTCCTTCGCTGTGTGTGCGTGAGTCCCCCCTCGCTGTGTGTGTGAGTCCCCCCCTCGCTGTGTGCGTGTGTCCCCCCCTCGCTGTGTGCGTGTGTCCCCCCCTCGCTGTGTGCGTGTGTCCCCCCCTCGCTGTGTGCGTGTGTCCCCCCCCCTCGCTGTGTGCGTGAGTCACCCCCTCGCTGTATGCGTGTGTGTCCCCCTCTCTGTGTGCGTGAGTCACCCCCTCGCTGTGTGCGTGTGTCCCCCCCTCGCTGTGTGCGTGTGTCCCCCCCTCGCTGTGTGCATGTGTCCCCCCCCTCGCTGTGTGCGTGAGTCACCCCCTCGCTGTGTGCGTGTGTCCCCCCCTCGCTGTGTGCGTGCGTCCCCCCCTCGCTGTGTGCGTGAGTACCCCCCCACGCTGTGTGCGTGAGTCACCCCCTCGCTGTATGCGTGTGTCCCCCCCTCTCTGTGTGCGTGAGTCCCCCCCACGCTGTGTGCGTGTGTCCCCCCCTCGCTGTGCGCGTGTGTCCCCCCCTCGCTGTGTGCATGTGTCCCCCCCCCTCGCTGTGTGCGTGAGTCACCCCCTCGCTGTGTGCGTGTGTCCCCCCCCTCTCTGTGTGCGTGTGCCCCCCCTCGCTGTGTGCGTGTGTCCCCCCCACGCTGTGTGCGTGTGTCCCCCCCACGCTGTGTGCGTGTGTCCCCCCCACGCTGTGTGCGTGTGTCCCCCCCACGCTGTGTGCGTGTGTCCCCCCCACGCTGTGTGCGTGTGTCCCCCCCTCGCTATGTGCGTGAGTCCCCCCTCGCTGTGTGCGTTCGCGTATCCCTCCTTCGCTGTGTGTGCGTGTCCCCCCCTCGCTGTGTGCGTGTGTCCCCCCCCTCGCTGTGTGCGTGTGTCCCCCCCCTCGCTGTGTGCGTTAGTCCCCCCCTCGCTGTGTGCGTGTGTCCCCCCCTCACTGTGTGCGTGTGCCCCCCCCCTCGCTGTGTGCGTGTGTCCCCCCCCTCGCTGTGTGCGTGAGTCCCCCCTTTGCTGTGTGCGTGAGTCCCCCCCCTCGCTGTGTGCGTGAGTCCCACCCCTCGCTGTGTGCATGAGTCCCCCCTGCGCTGTGTGCGTGATTCCCCCCCCTCGCTGTGTGTGAGTCCCCTCCCATGCTGTGTGCGTGAGTCCCCCCCTCGCTGTGTGCGAGTCCCCCCCCTCGCTGTGTGTGTGTGTCCCCCCCTCGCTGTGTTCGTGAGCATGTCCCTCCTTCGCTGTGTGCGAGTCCCCCCCCTCGCTGTGTGCTTGAGTCCCCCCCCCCCGCTGTGTGCGTGAGTCAACCCCCTCGCTGTGTGCGTGAGTTCCCCCCCCTCGCTGTGTGCGTGAGTCCCCCCCCCCCGCTGTGTGCGTGAGTCCCCCCCCCCGCTGTGTGCGTGGGTCACCCCCCTCGCTGTGTGCGTGCGTGTCCCCCCTCGCTGTGTGCGTTGTCCCATCCCCTCGCTGTGTGCGTGCGTGTGTCCCCCCCTCGCTGTGTGCGTGAGCATGTCCCTCCTTCACTGTGTGCGTGTGTCCCCACCCTCGCTGTGTGCGTGAGTCCCCCCCCTCGCTGTGTGCGTGAGTCCCCCCCCTCGCTGTGTGCGTGAGTCCCCCCCCCTCGCTGTGTGCGTGAGTCACCCCCCTCGCTGTGTGTGTGTGTGTCCCCCTCGCTGTGTGCGTGAGTCCCCACCCTCGCTGTGTGCGTGTGTTCGCCCCTCGCTGTGTGCGTGTGTCCCCACCCTCGCTGTGTGCGTGAGTCCCCCCCCTGGCTGTGTGTGTGAGTCACCCCCCTCGCTGTGTGTGTGTGTGTCCCCCTCGCTGTGTGCGTGAGTCCCCACCCTCGCTGTGTGCGTGCGTGTGTCCCCCCCTCGCTGTGTGCGTGTCCCCCCCCTCGCTGTGTGCGTGTGTCCCCCCCCTCGCTGTGTGCGTGAGTCCCCCCCTCGCTGTGTGCGTGTGTGTCCCCCCTCGCTGTGTGCGTGTGTCCCCCCCCTCGCTGTGTGCGTGTGTCCCCCCCTCGCTGTGTGCGTGAGTCCCCCCCTCGCTGTGTGCGGTTGTCCATCCCTCGCTGTGTGCGTGAGTCCCCCCCTCGCTGTGTACCTGAGTCCAACCCTCACTGTGTGCGTGTGTCCCCCCTCGCTGTGTGTGTGAGCGTGTCCCTCCTTCGCTGTGTGCGTGAGTCCCTCCTTCGCTGTGTGCGTGAGTCCCCCCCCTCGCTGTGTGCGTGAGTCCCCCCCTCGCTGTGTGCGTGTGTCCCCCCCTCGGTGTGTGCGTGAGCGTGTCTCTCCTTCGCTGTGTGTGCGTGTGTCCCCCCCCTCGCTGTGTGCGTGAGTCCCCCCCCTCGCTGTGTGCATGAGTCCCCCCCCTCGCTGTGTGCGTGAGTCCCCCCCCTCGCTGTGTGCGTGCGTGTGTGTCCCCCTCGCTGTTTGCGTGAGCATGTCCCTCCTTCGCTGTGTGTGCGTGAGTCCCCCCTCGCTGTGTGTGTGAGTCCCCCCCTCGCTGTGTGCGTGTGTCCCCCCCTCGCTGTGTGCGTGTGTCCCCCCCTCGCTGTGTGCGTGTGTCCCCCCCTCGCTGTGTGCGTGTGTCCCCCCCTCGCTGTGTGCGTGTGTCCCCCCCTCGCTGTGTGCGTGTGTCCCCCCCTCGCTGTGTGCGTGTGTCCCCCCCTCGCTGTGTGCGTGTGTCCCCCCCTCGCTGTGTGCGTGTGTCCCCCCCTCGCTGTGTGCGTGTGTCCCCCCCTCGCTGTGTGCGTGTGTCCCCCCCCTCGCTGTGTGCGAGAGTCACCCCCTCGCTGTGTGCGTGAGTCACCCCCTCGCTGTGTGCGTGTGTCCCCCCCTCGCTGTGTGCGTGCGTCCCCCCCACGCTGTGTGCGTGCGTCCCCCCCACGCTGTGTGCGTGCGTCCCCCCCACGCTGTGTGCGTGCGTCCCCCCCACGCTGTGTGCGTGTGTCCCCCCCACGCTGTGTGCGTGAGTCCCCCCCTCGCTGTGTGCGTGTCCCCCCCTCGCTGTGTGCGTGTCCCCCCCTCGCTGTGTGTGAACGTGTCCCCCCCTCGGTGTGTGCATGAGCGCGTCCCTCCTTCGCTGTGTGCTCGTGTGCCCCCCCCCTTTGCTGTGTGCGTGAGTCCCCCCCTCACTGTGTGCGTGAGTCACCCCGTTCGCTGTGTGCGTGAGTCCCACCCCTCGCTGTGTGCGTGAGTCCCTCCTTCGCTGTGTGCGTGAGTACCCCCCCTCGCTGTTTGCGTGAGTACACCCCCTCGCTGTGTGCGTGAGTACCCCCCCTCGCTGTGTGCGTGAGTACCCCCCCTCGCTGTGTGCGTGTGTTCCCCCCCTCGCTGTGTGCGTGTGTCCCCCCCTCGCTGTGTGCGTGTGTCCCCCCCTCGCTGTGTGCGTGTGTCCCCCCTCGCTGTGTGCGTGTGTCCCCCCCTCGCTGTGTGCGTGTGTCCCCCCCTCGCTGTGTGCGTGTGTCCCCCCCTCGCTGTGTGCATGTGTCCCCCCCCTCGCTGTGTGCGTGTGTCCCCCCCTCGCTGTGTGCGTGTGTCCCCCCCTCGCTGTGTGCGTGTGTCCCCCCCTCGCTGTGTGCGTGTGTGTCCCCCTCGCTGTGTGCGTGTGTCCCCCCCTCGCTGTGTGCGTGTGTCCCCCACTCGCTGTGTGCGTGAGCATGTCCCTCCTTCGCTGTGTGCGAATCCCCCCCCTCGCTGTGTGCGAGTCCCCCCGCTCGCTGTGTGCGTGTGTGTCCCCCTCGCTGTGTGCGAGTCCCCCCCCCGCTTTGTGCGTGAGTCCCCCCCCCCGCTGTGTGCGTGAGTCCCCCCCTCGCTGTGTGCGTGAGTCCCCCCCCCCGCTGTGTGCGCGTGTCCCCCCCTCGCTGTGTGCGTGAGTCCCCCCTCGCTGTGTGCGTTCGCGTGTCCCTCCTTCGCCGTGTGTGCGTGTGTCCCCACCCTCGCTGTGTGCGTGAGTCCCCCCCTTCGCTGTGTGCGTGAGTCCCCCCCCTCGCTGTGTGCGTGAGTCCTCCCCTCGCCGTGTGCGTGAGCGTGTCCCCCCCTCGCTGTGTGCGTGAGCGTGTCCCCCCCCTCGCTGTGTGCGTGAGTCCCCCCCTCGCTGTGTGCGTGAGCGTGTCCCTGCTTTGCTGTGTGTGCGTGAGCCCCCCCCTCGCTGTGTGCGTGAGCCCCCCTTCTCGCTGTGTGCGTGAGCCCCCCTCCTCGCTGTGTGCGTGAGCCCCCCTCCTCGCTGTGTGCGTGAGTCCCCCCCCTCGCTGTGTGCGTGTGTGTCCCCCTCGCTGTGTGCGTGAGCCCCCCTCCTCGCTGTGTGCGTGAGCCCCCCCCTCGCTGTGTGCGTGAGCGTGTCCCTCCTTCGCTGTGTGTGCGTGTGTCCCCCCCTCGCTGTGTGCGTGAGCCCCCCCATCGCTGTGTGCGTGAGCCCCCCCATCGCTGTGTGCGTGAGTCCCCCCCTCGCTGTGTGCGTGAGTCCCCCCATCGCTGTGTGCGTGAGTCCCCCCCTCGGTGTGTGCGTGAGTGTGTCCCTCCTTCGCTGTGTGAGCGTGTTTCCCCCCCCCCCCGCTGTGTGCGTGTGTCCCCCCCTCGCTGTGTGTGCGTGAGTCCCCCTCCTCGCTGAGTGCATGAGCGTGTCCCTCCTTTGCTCTGTGTGCGTGAGACCACCCCTCGCTGTGTGCGCGTTGCCCCCCCTCGCTGTGTGCGCGTGTCCCCCCCCTCGCTGTGTTCCTGTGTCCCCCCTCGCTGCGTGCGTGTGTGTCCCCCCTCGCTGTGTGCGTGCGTGTCCCCCCCTCGCTGTGTGCGTGTGTGTCCCCCCTCGCTGTGTGCGTGTGTACCCCCTCGCTGTGTGCGTGCGTGTCCCCCACTCGCTGTGTGTGCGTGAGTCCCCCCCTCGCTGTGTGTGCTTGAGTTCCCCCCCTCGCTGTGTGCGTGAGTCCCCCCCCTCGCTGTGTGCATGAGCGTGTCCCTCCTTCGCTGTGTGCGTGTGTCCCCCCCTCGCTGTGTGCGTGAGTCCCCCCCCTCGCTGTGTGCGTGAGCGTGTCCCTCCTTCGCTGTGTGTGCGTGTCCCCCCCTCGCTGTGTGCGTGTATCCCCCCTTTGCTGTGTGCATGTGTGTCCCCCCTCGCTGTGTGCGTGTATACCCCCTCGCTGCGTGCGTGTGTCCCCCCCCTCGCTGTGTGCGTGTGTCCCCCACCTCGCTGTGTGCGTGAGCGTGTCCCTCCTTCGCTGTGTGTGCGTGTGTCCCCCCTTCGCTGTGTGCGTGTGTCCCCCCCTCGCTGTGTGCGTGTGTCCCCCCCTCGCTGTGTGCGTGTGTCCCCCCCTCGCTGTGTGAGTGTGTCCCCCCCCTCGCTGTGTGCGTGTCTGTCCCCTCGCTGCGTGCGTGTGTCCCCCTCGCTGTGTGCATGAGCGTGTCCCTCCTTCGCTGTGTGTGCGTGAGTCCCCCCCTCACTGTGAGCGTGAGTCCCCCCCTCACTGTGAGCGTGAGTCCCCCCCTCACTGTGAGCGTGAGTCCCCCCCTCGCTGTGAGCGTGAGTACCCCCCTCGCTGTGTGCGTGAGTCCCCCCCTCGCTGTGTGCGTTAGTACCCCCCCTCGCTGTGTGCGTGAGTCCCCCCCCCCTCGCTGTGTGCGTGTCCCCCCCTCGCTGTGTGCGTGTGTCCCCCCCTCGCTGTGTGCGTGCGTGTCCCCCCCTTTGCTGTGTGCGTGAGCGTGTCCCTCCTTCGCTGTGTGTGCGTGTGCCCCCCCCTCGCTGTGTGCGTGTGCCCACCCCTCGCTGTGTGCGTGTGCCCACCCCTCGCTGTGTGCGTGTGCCCACCCCTCGCTGTGTGCGTGCGTGTCCCCCCTCGCTGTGTGCGTTGTCCCCCCCCTCGCTGTGTGCGTGAGCGTGTCCCTCCTTCGCTGTGTGTGTGTGTGTGTCCCCCTCGCTGTGTGCGTGAGCATGTCCCTCCTTCGCTGTGTGTGCGTGAGTCCCCCCCTCGCTGTGTGCGTGTGTCCATCCCTCGCTGTGTGCGTGCGTGTCCCCCCCCTCGCTGTGTGCGTGTGTCCATCCCTCGCTGTGTGCGTGCGTGTCCCCCCCTCGCTGTGTGCGTGTGTGTCCCCCCTCGCTGTGTGCGTGTGTGTCCCCCCTCGCTGTGTGCGTGCGTGTCCCCCCCCTCGCTGTGTGCGTGAGTCCCCCCCTCGCTGTGTGCGTGTGTCCATCCCTCGCTGTGTGCGTGAGTCCCCCCGTCGCTGTGTGCGTGAGTCCCCCCCTCGCTGTGTACGTGAGTCCAACCCTCGTTGTGTGAGTGAGTTCCCCCCTCGCTGTGTGCGAGCATGTCCCTCCTTCGCTGTCTGTGAGTGTGTCCCCCCCCTCGCTGTGTGTGAGTCCCCTCCCATGCTGTGTGCGTGAGTCCCCCCCCTCGCTGTGTGCGTGAGTCCCCCCTCGCTGTGTGCGTGAGTCCCCCCCTCGCTGTGTGCGTGTGTCCCCCCCTCGCTGTGTGCGTGTGTCCCCCCCTCGCTGTGTGCGTGTGTCCCCCCCCTCGCTGTGTGCGTGTGTCCCCCCCCTCGCTGTGTGCGTGAGTCCCCCCTCGCTGTGTGCGTGAGTCCCCCCCTTCGCTGTGTGCGTGAGTCCCCCCCTTCGCTGTGTGCGTGAGTCCCCCCCTTCGCTGTGTGCGTGAGTCCCCCCCCTCGCTGTGTGCGTGAGTCCTCCCCTCGCTGTGTGCGTGAGCCCCCCCCTCGCCGTGTGCGTGAGCGTGTCCCCCCCTCGCTGTGTGTGTGAGTCCCCCCCCTCGCTGTGTGCGTGAGTCCCCCCCTCGCTGTGTGCGTGAGCGTGTCCCTGCTTTGCTGTGTGTGCATGAGTCCCCCCCTCGCTGTGTGCGTGAGTCCCCCCATCGCTGTGTGCGTGAGTCCCCCCCTCGGTGTGTGCGTGAGTGTGTCCCTCCTTCGCTGTGTGAGCGTGTTTTCCCCCCCCTCGCTGTGTGCGTGTGTCCCCCCCTCGCTGTGTGTGCGTGAGTCCCCCACCTCGCTGAGTGCATGAGCGTGTCCCTCCTTTGCTGTGTGTGCGTGAGACCACCCCTCGCTGTGTGCGCGTGTCCCCCCCCTCGCTGTGTGCGCGTGTCCCCCCCCTCGCTGTGTTCCTGTGTCCCCCCTCGCTGCGTGCGTGTGTCCCCCCCCTCGCTGTGTGCGTGCGTGTCCCCCCCTCGCTGTGTGCGTGTGTGTCCCCCCTCGCTGTGTGCGTGTGTGTCCCCCCTCGCTGTGTGCGTGTGTACCCGCTCGCTGTGAGCGTGCGTGTCCCCCACTCGCTGTGTGTGCGTGAGTCCCCCCCTCGCTGTGTGTGCTTGAGTTCCCCCCCCTCGCTGTGTGCGTGAGTCCCCCCACTCGCTGTGTGCATGAGCGTGTCCCTCCTTCGCTGTGTGCGTGTGTCCCCCCCTCGCTGTGTGCGTGAGTCCCCCCCCTCGCTGTGTGCGTGAGCGTGTCCCTCCTTCGCTGTGTGTGCGTGTGTCCCCCCCTCGCTGTGTGCGTGTATCCCCCCTTTGCTGTGTGCGTGTGTGTCCCCCCTCGCTGTGTGCGTGTGTACCCCCTCGTTGCGTGCGTGTGTGTCCCCCCTCGCTGTGTGCGTGTGTGTCCCCCCTCGCTGTGTGCGTGTGTACCCCCTCGCTGCGTGCGTGTGTCCCCCCCCTCGCTGTGTGCGTGCGAATCCCCCCCCTCGCTGTGTGCGTGTGTCCCCCCTCGCTGTGTTCGTGTGTCCCCCCCCTCGCTTTGTGCGTGTGTGTCCCCCACTCGCTGTGTGTGCGTGAGTCCCCCCCTCGCTGTGTGTGCGTGAGTCCCCCCCTCGCTGTGTGCGTGAGTCCCCCCCCTCGCTGTGTGCATGAGCGTGTCCCTCCTTCGCTGTGTGCGTGTCCCCCCCTCGCTGTGTGCGTGAGCGTGTCCCTCCTTCGCTGTGTGTGCGTGTGTCCCCCCTTCGCTGTGTGCGTGTGTGTCCCCTTCGCTGTGTGCGTGTGTGTCCCCCTTGCTGTGTGTGTGTGTGTACCCCCCCTCGCTGTGTGCGTGGATCCCCCCCTCGGTGTGTGCGTGTGTCCCCCCCTCGCTGTGTGCGTGAGCGTGTCCCTCCTTCGCTGTGTGTGCGTGAGTCCCCCCCCTCGCTGAGTGCATGAGCGTGTCCCTCCTTTGCTGTGTGTGCGTGAGACCCCCCCTCGCTGTGTGCGTGCGTGTCCCCCCCTCGCTGGGTGTGTGTGTCCCCCCCTCGCTGTGTTCGTGTGTCTCCCACCTCGCTGTGTGCATGAGCGTGTCCCTCCTTCGCTGTGTGTGCGTGTGTCCCCCCCTCGCTGTGTGCGTGCGTGTCCCCCCTCGCTGTGTGCGTGAGTCCCCCCTCGCTGTGTGCGTGAGTCCCCACCTCGCTGTGTGTGTGAGTCCCCCCCTCGCTGTGTGCGTGAGCGTGTTCCTCCTTCTCTGTGTGTGCGTGTGTGTCCCCCTCGCTGTGTGCGTGTGTCCCCCCCTCGCTGTGTGCGTGTGTGTCCCCCTCGCTGTGTGCGTGTGTCCCCCCCTCGCTGTGTGCGTGAGTCCCCCCCTCGCTGTGTGCGTGTGTCCCCCCCTCGCTGTGTGCATGTGTCCCCCCCCTCGCTGTGTGCGCGTGTGTCCCCTCGCTGTGTGCGTGTGTGTCCCCTCGCTGTGTGCATGAGCGTGTCCCTGCTTTGCTGTGTGTGCGTGAGACCCACCCTCGCTGTGTGCGTGTGTCCCCCCCTCGCTGTGTGCATGAGCGTGTCCCTCCTTCGCTGTGTGTGCGTGAGTCCCCCCCTCACTGTGAGCGTGAGTCCCCCCCTCACTGTGAGCGTGAGTCCCCCCCCTCGCTGTGAGCGTGAGTCCCCCCCTCGCTGTGTGCGTGAGTCCCCCCCTCGCTGTGTGCGTGAGTGTGTCCCTCCTTCGCTGTGTGCGTGAGTCCCCCCCTCGCTGTGTGCGTGAGTCCCCCCCTCGCTGTGTGCGTGTGTCCCCCCCTCGCTGTGTGCGTGAGTCCCCCCCTCGCTGTGTGCATGTGTCCCCCCACTCGCTGTGTGCCGGTGTCCCCCCCTCGGTGTGTGCGTGTGTCCCCCCACTCGCTGTGTGCGTGTGTCCCCCCCTCGGTGTGTGCGTGAGCGTGTCCCTCCTTCGCTGTGTGTGCGTGTGCCCCCCCCTCGCTGTGTGCGTGTGCCCCCCCCCTCGCTGTGTGTGTGTGCCCCCCCCTCGCTGTGTGCGTGTGTCCCCCCCTCGCTGTGTGTGTGTCCCCCCCTCGCTGTGTGCGTGAGTCCCCCCCTCGCTGTGTGCATGAGCGTGTCCCTGCTTTGCTGTGTGTGCGTGAGACCCCCCCCTCGCTGTGTGCGTCTGTCCCCCGCTCGCTGTGTGTGTGTGTGTCCCCCCTCGCTGTGTGCGTGAGCCCCCCTCCTCGCTGTGTGCGTGAGTCCCCCCCCTCGCTGTGTGCGTTAGTCCCCCCCCTCGCTGTGTGCATGAGCGTGTCCCTCCTTCGCTGTGTGTGCGTGAGTCCCCCCCTCACTGTGAGCGTGTGTGTCCCCCCTCGCTGTGTGCGTGAGTCCCCCCCCCTCGCTGTGTGCGTGAGTCCCCCCCCCTCGCTGTGTGCGTGTGTCCCCCCCTCGCTGTGTGCGTGAGTCCCCCCCCCTCGCTGTGTGTGTGTGTCCGCCCTCGCTGCGTGCATGTGTCCCCCTCGCTGTGTGCATGAGCGTGTCCCTGCTTTGCTGTGTGTGCGTTAGACCCCCCCTCGCTGTGTGCGTGAGCCCCCCTCCTCGCTGTGTGCGTGAGCCCCCCTCCTCGCTGTGTGCGTGAGCCCCCCTCCTCGCTGTGTGCGTGAGTCCCCCCCCTCGCTGTGTTCGTGTGTGTCCCCCTCGCTGTGTGCGTGAGCCCCCCTCCTCGCTGTGTGCGTGAGCCCCCCCATCGCTGTGTGCGTGAGCGTGTCCCTCCTTCGCTGTGTGTGCGTGTGTCCCCCCCTCGCTGTGTGCGTGAGCCCCCCCATCGCTGTGTGCGTGAGCCCCCCCATCGCTGTGTGCGTGAGTCCCCCCCTCGCTGTGTGCGTGAGTCCCCCCATCGCTGTGTGCGTGAGTCCCCCCCTCGCTGTGTGCGTGAGCCCCCCTCCTCGCTGTGTGCGTGAGCCCCCCCATCGCTGTGTGCGTGAGTCCCCCCCTCGCTGTGTGCGTGAGTCCCCCCATCGCTGTGTGCGTGAGTCCCCCCCTCGGTGTGTGCGTGAGTGTGTCCCTCCTTCGCTGTGTGAGCGTGTTTTCCCCCCCCTCGCTGTGTGCGTGTGTCCCCCCCCTCGCTGTGTGTGCGTGAGTCCCCCACCTCGCTGAGTGCATGAGCGTGTCCCTCCTTTGCTGTGTGTGCGTGAGACCACCCCTCGCTGTGTGCGCGTGTCTCCCCCCTCGCTGTGTGCGTGCGTGTCCCCCCCTCGCTGTGTGCGTGTGTGTCCCCCCTCGCTCTGTGCGTGTCCCCCACTCGCTGTGTGTGCGTGAGTCCCCCCCTCGCTGTGTGTGCTTGAGTCCCCCCCCCTCGCTGTGTGCATGAGCGTGTCCCTCCTTCGCTGTGTGCGTGTGTCCCCCCCTCGCTGTGTGCGTGAGTCCCCCCCCTCGCTGTATGCGTGAGCGTGTCCCTCCTTCGCTGTGTGTGCGTGTGTGTCCCCCTCGCTGTGTGCGTGTATCCCCCCTTTGCTGTGTGCGTGTGTGTCCCCCCTCGCTGTGTGCGTGTGTCCCCCCCCTCGCTGTGTGCGTGTGTGTCCCCCCTCGCTGTGTGCGTGTGTACCCCCTCGCTGCGTGCGTGTGTCCCCCCCCTCGCTGTGTGCCTGCGAATCCCCCCCCTCGCTGTGTGCGTGTGTCCCCCCTCGCTGTGTTCGTGTGTCCCCCCCCTCGCTGTGTTCGTGTGTCCCCCCCCCTCGCTGTGTGCGTGTGTCCCCCCCCTCGCTGTGTGCGTCTGTGTCCCCCACTCGCTGTGTGTGCGTGAGTCCCCCCCTCGCTGTGTGCATGAGTCCCCCCCCTCGCTGTGTGCATGAGCGTGTCCCTCCTTCGCTGTGTGCGTGTCCCCCCCTCGCTGTGTGCGTGAGTCCCCCCCCTCGCTGTGTGCGTGAGCGTGTCCCTCCTTCGCTGTGTGTGCGTGTGTCCCCCCTTCGCTGTGTGCGTGTGTGTCCCCTTCGCTGTGTGCGTGTGTCCCCCCCTTGCTGTGTGTGTGTGTGTACCCCCCCTCACTGTGTGCGTGAGTCCCCCCCTCAGTGTGTGCATGTGTCCCCCCCTCGCTGTGTGCGTGAGCGTGTCCCTCCTTCGCTGTGTGTGCGTGAGTCCCCCCACTCGCTGAGTGCATGAGCGTGTCCCTCCTTTGCTGTGTGTGCGTGAGACCCCCCCTCGCTGTGTGCGTGTGTCCCCCCCCTCGCTGTGTGCGTGTGTCCACCCCTCGCTGTGTTCGTGTGTCTCCCACCTCGCTGTGTGCATGAGCGTGTCCCTCCTTCGCTGTGTGTGCGTGAGTCCCCCCCTCGCTGTGTGCGTGCGTGTCCCCCCCTCGCTGGGTGTGTGTGTGTCCCCCTCGCTGTGTTCGTGTGTCTCCCACCTCGCTGTGTGCATGACCGTGTCCCTCCTTCGCTGTGTGTGCGTGTGTCCCCCCCTCGCTGTGTGCGTGAGTCCCCCCCTCGCTGTGTGCGTGAGTCACCCCCCTCGCTGTGTGCGTGAGTGTCCACCCCCTCGCTGTGTGCGTGTGTCTCTCCCTCGCTGTGTGCGTGTGTCCCCCCTCGCTGTGTGCGTGAGTCCCCCCCTCGCTGTGTGTGAGCGTGTCCCCCCCTCGCTGTGTGTGAGCGTGTCCCTCCCTCGCTGTGTGTGTGTGTGTCCACCCCTTCGCTGTGTGCGTGTGTCCCCCCCTCGCTGTGTGTGTGCGTGTCCCTCCCTTGCTGTGTGTGTGTGTGTGTCCCTCCCTCGCTGTGTGTGAGCGTGTCCCCCCCTCGCTGTGTGTGAGCGTGTCCCTCCCTCGCTGTGTGTGTGTGTGTCCACCCCTTCGCTGTGTGCGTGTGTCCCCCCCTCGCTGTGTGTGTGCGTGTCCCTCCCTTGCTGTGTGTGTGTGTGTGTCCCTCCCTCGCTGTGTGTCTGCGTGTCCCTCCCTCGCTGTGTGTCTGCAGATAACCCACTCTCTGTGTAGTGCGCGTATCCCTCCCTCACTGTGCGTATGCGTGTCCCTCCCTCGCTATGTGTGTGTATATGTGTCCCTCCCTCGCAGTGTGCGTGTGTGTTAGTGTGTCCTTCCTTCGCTGTGTGTCTGCGGGTAACCCCCTCTCTGTTTGCGTTTGCATATCACTCCCTCGCTGTGCGCGTGTGTGTGTGTCAGTCCCTTGTGTGCGTGGGTGCATATCCTTCCCTTGTTCTGTGTGTGTTTGTGTGTTTGTATGTGTGCGTGTCCCTCCTTCGCTTTGCGTGTGTGTGTGTGTATCCGTCCCTTGAGTGTGTGACCAGCTTGCTGGGTGCATGTGTCCCACCCTTGCCATGTCTGTGTGTGTCCTCTCTCGCTGTGTGTGTTTGCCCCCTCTCAATTTCTGTGCACATGTCCTCCCCCTCGGCATGTGTGTGCTTGTCCCTCCTTCGCGGTGTGTCTGTCTGTATTCCCCTCACTGTGTGTGTGTTTGCGTGTCCCTCCCTCGCTTTGCGTGTGTGTGCCCCCCTCAATTTGTGCGCACATGCCCTGCCCCTCACCGTGTGTGTGTTTGTCCCTCCTTCACTGTGTGTCCCTCCCTCGCTGTGTGTGTGCGTGTGTCTCCCCTCGCTGTGTGGGTGCGTATCTCTTCCTCGTGTGTGCGTATCCCTTTCTTGCTGTGTGTGTGAGTGTCCCTTCCTCGGTGTCTGTGCGTGTCCTTCCCTCGTGGTGTCTGTGTGTGTGTGCAGATGCACGTCCCCCCCTTCGCCGCGTGTGTGCGTGTCCCACCCTCGATTTGCGTGTGTGCGTGTCCCACCCTCGATTTGCGTGTGTGCGTGTCCCACCCTCGATTTGCGTGTGTGCGTGTCCCACCCTCGATTTGCGTGTGTGCGTGTCCCACCCTCGATTTGCGTGTGTGCGTGTCCCACCCTCGATTTGCGTGTGTGCGTGTCCCACCCTCGATTTGCGTGTGTATGTCCGTCCCTCGCTGTGTGTCTGCGTGTATCCCCCTCGCAAACACACACACACACACACACACTGTGTGTGTCCAAAATTTGCACCATCAGTGAATTGGCCATCATAAATTGACTGTGGTATTCAGGAATGTGTGGTTTAAGTAAGTTCACCACGAGAAATGCAGGGTTTAATGTATAGGTAGAGGGGTGGGTCTGGGTAGGATGCTCTTCAGAGTTTTGGAATGGACTGGTTGGGCCGAATGGCCTGGTTCCACATGATGGCGATTCTATTCAGGTTATTGTCCAGCCCTGTCAACCATCCCTGTCTCTTACACCTTGCCTCATCCCCAATATTCTCCTTAACACTGTAATCTCCTCCAGACTCTAAAACACTCCTTGCCTATGTAACCTTCTGCAGTCCTTACAAAGATCGATATGTCTGTCACCTCTTCCTGCTTTTACAACCCTCCCTATAACTATTCCCATTTGGTACAGCACTCCCAATCACTGTTCCCTCTTGAAACTCCCATAAACATTTGTATCTCTGAAAACTCGTCTGGACTGTCTCAACTTCCCTTTGACAGTTACGTGCTGAGACCTGCTCTATATCAGTGAAGTAATTAAGTCTGGGCAACACTCACTGTTATAATCTCCCTCCAGCCTTACAGCACTGAGGATCTGTAGAAGCTCTTTTCAACCTGACAGCCATCTCTGTGTCTGTAATCTCCTCCACTCCCCACAATACATTCTCTCTGAGCTCCTCTGTCGTCCATTAAACACTCTTTAACACTGTCTGTATCAGTGTAACCTTCTCCAAAAACACAAACTTCCCTATCTGTGTAAATCCCTACACCAGTCCCTATCCCTCTCAGCTCCGTCTAACAACACAACCCTCCATGTCTGTGTATTCACCTTCAGTCCCTACTCACCTCCCTATCTGTGTAACCTTCTCCATGCATTTTTGCTTCAGTCTCTTCAACTGTCCCTGTCAGTGTAACCTCTTCCAGAGCAGAAAACTCTCCTCTTTTTGACTTACTCAGACCACACAGCCCTCACTATCTATAACCTACTCCTGTCTGAGAAACCTACCTCTGCAAACTGCTCCAACTCTTCAACTCTCCATAAGCTCCTGCAGCTCTTACATCCCTCCCTATCTA
Organism: Chiloscyllium punctatum; assembly: GCF_047496795.1. NCBI lineage: Eukaryota > Metazoa > Chordata > Chondrichthyes > Orectolobiformes > Hemiscylliidae > Chiloscyllium > Chiloscyllium punctatum. The sequence goes on along the minus strand of NW_027310102.1, from coordinate 96,252 downwards.
CCAAATCTCTTCCAGTCCCTAAACACCAACAGTCTGTGGAGACCCGACCCCCATCCCTATCAGTGTAAGCCTCACAGATCTCTGCAGAAATCCTGATCTGTCGAACTCACTCCATGCCTGTGCCTCTCCCAATCCAGTCCCTACAAAACCCACGATCTATTTAACACCCTCCTGTCACTATCACCCCCATGTCAATGTAAGCTCCTCCTGTGTCTCCACCATCTACCCATCTCCATAACCTTGTCCAGCTCTTACACCACTATCTGTTTAAACGTCATCCTCCCCTACAACTTCCTCCTGATTGTGCTATGCTCCCTTATCTGTGAAACTGTTTCTGACCAAAATTGTTATCCCAGTCTCTGAAAAGAAATCCAGATTCCACAGCCTCCATAACCCCCAGACCCTAAGCCTTCCTATGTCTATAAACGTCTTCAGTCACGACTCCCCTGCATATCTCTGTTTGTTCTTCCAGTCAATACAAACATCTTTATCTCTGTAATCTGCTCAGCTCCCTAAAACAGTCCCTGTCTGTGATCTAGCCCTGTCCTACAAACATCCTTATCCCTGTAAACTTCTCCATCCCTCCCAACATTCCCATCTCCATGAACCCCTGTCAGCCCTACAGCTCTCCACATTTCTGTAACCTCCTGTGGGTCTATGGTCCTCCCTCCCTGTGAAACCACCTCCAGTCCCCACATCCCTCCCAATCTGGGTCCTCTGCTCCAGATCAGGCCATTGCTGTCTCTGTAAACACCTCCCCTCCTGACCACTCTTCCCATTTGTGTAACCTCGTTCAGACCCCATACTCTCCTGCTTCCTGAATCCTCTTCCTGCATTGCAACCAAAACCACATGTTTCTGTAATATCCACCAGTGCTTACACCCTCCCCAACTCAGTAACCACTTGCAGCTCTAACAAAACACCTAAACTGTGAAACCTCTAATTTCCCTACAATCCTCCCTCCCTCCCTCCTTAAATGCCTTCACCAACATGAAACCTCACAATTACTGAAGCCTCCTAATGTCTGCAAAATCCTCCTGTCCTGATATTCCTCTCTATCTCTGTAACCCCCACCACCCTCCAGTGCCCTTCTGGGGAACATGGCAGAGGAGAGAAGATTTATAAAGTCCAAGCCATGTTACGGAGGTAGAATTCTGGGAATTACAGATTTGGTCGAATGTCTGTGGTGTGCAGATTATTGGCGAGGATTCTAAAGACAGGATTTATGACTACTTGGAAAACCATAGTTAATTTAGTGACAGTCAGTATGGGTTTGTGAGGGGTCAGGTCATGCCTCACAACCCGTACTGAATTCTTTGAGGATATGACAGAATACGTTGATGGCTCATTCAGAAAAGAAGGATGATTGGGATACAGGGAAATCTGTCTGTCTGGATACAGGATTGGATGGCCCAGTGAAGACAGAGGGTGGCAGCAGATGGACAGTATTGAGCCTGGAGCTCAGTGACCAGTGGGGTTCTGTAACAATCGGCTCTGGGACTCTGCTCTTTGTGATTTTTATAAATGACTTGGATGTGGATGTTGGAGAGTGGGTTAGTAAGTTTGCCAATAACGTGAAGGTTGGTGGAGTGGTGGGGAATGTGGAGAGCTGTTGGAGGTTGCGATGGGACATTGACAGGTCAGAGAGCTGGGCTGGAAGTGGCAGATGGAGTTCAATCTGGAAAAGTGTGAAGTGATTCATTCTGGAAGGTCAAACCTGAATATAGAATACAGGGTGAAAGGCAGAATACTTGGCATTGTGGAGGAACAGAGAGATCATGGGGTCGGTGTCCATAGATCCCTCAAAATCGCCACGCACGTTGGTCGGGTTGTTAAAAAGGCATATGTTGTGTTGGCTCCCCTTAGAAGCGGATTGACTGTAAGAGCCGAGACGTTTTACTGCATCTTTATAGCGTCCTGGTGAGACCACACTTGGAATATTGTGTTCAGTTCTGGTCCCCTGTTTACAGGAAGGCTGTGCAAGTTTTAGAGAGTGTACACAGGAGATTTACCAAGATGCTGCCTGCAATGGAGGGCATTTCTTGTGGAGATAGGTTGAGGGAGCTAAGGCTTTTTTCATTGGAGAAGGGGGCGGGGTGACTTTGTGGAGGTGAAAAAGATGATGAGAGGCACAGAGTGAGTGAATCGTCAGAGACATTTCCTCCTATGGCTTAAATGGCTATTACAAGGGGGTGTAATTTTAAGGTGAATGGAGGATGGATAAGAGGATAGAGAATAGTAGGTGGTTGGATGGACTGCCAATGGTGGGAGTAAAATTAGACACATCTGGGACATTTAATAGACTCTTGGACAGACACATGGATAATAGTAAAATAAAGGGTATGTAGTTATTTTGAGTTTACAGTTGGAGAAAAGGTTGGCATGAAATCATGGCCGAAGGGTCTTGGGCTGAACTGTTCTGCGTTCTGTGTTCTGTCTGGTAAACTGGGTAATAAGCTCAGATCAGTGTAAAAAAGGATATGGCATTCAGGAGGAGCTAGTGAACTGGATACAAAATTTGCTTGATGGTAGGAGACAGAGGGTGGTGGGAGACATGTTGTTTTTCTGACTGGAGACATGTGACCAGCGGTGAAGTGGGTCCCCTGTTGTTTGTCATTTGGGTAAATGGTTTGGATGGGAATATTGGTTTCCTGGTAAGTAATTGTTTTGGGTGACACTGAAATTGGTGGGAAAGTGGACAATGATGAAGGTTATCTGTGATACAACAGGATGAACAGTACTGCTGGGATAGTGGGCTGAAGAATAGCAGATGGAGTTTAATTAGATAAAGGTGAGGTGTTCCATTTTGGTGAAACAAACCAGGGTGGGACTTGTACAGTTAATGTTTGGGCCCTGGGTAGTATTGTCAGTCAGTGACCCAGGGATGCAGGTACACAGTTCTTTGAATGTGGTGTCACAGGTCGACAGGCTGGTGAAGCAGGTGTTTGGGATGGTTACCTTCATTGGGGAGAGCATTAAGAGTAAGAGTTGGGATGTCATGTTGTGGCTGTAAAAGACATTGGTCAGGCCACCATAAAAACATTGTTGATCAGTGGGAAGAACTCATCTAGTTCACTAACCTCCTTTAGGGAAGGACATCAAATATTCTAACCTGGTCTGGCCGACATGTGACTCCAGACCCACAGCAATATGGCTGACTCTGATCTACCCTCTGGGTAATTAGCAGAGGGGTCAAATACCGTTGTTCCAGGCAGTGACACCCACATCCCATGACTGAATAAATAAAAATACATATGTCCCTCTCTACCTCTGCAAACCCCTCCAGCTGCAGCAAACTGTACTGGCTTTGTAACACTGTTCAGGTCCTGACCCCTCTCTGTAACACTCTCACCACCTCCAGCACCTTCACCTCTCCCTGTTCCTATTGTGTCAATGAACCCTGACCGTGGCTCCCCTTCCCACAGCCCCCCTCCTGCGAGCAGACCCATTGCAATTCATTAACATTTAACTCCGAAAACACTCTCTCACTTCAGGATTTTAAGTACTTTTTGGTGATCTTCTCAGCCTCATAATCTAGTTTGATCCTTTTTGTCCTGAGTGAGGGATTAGTGGGAATTTCTTGCTGAGGTTTTTACTGTTTCAATGGAATGTCCTTTTATTGAGTATTTTGCATTGTCCCTGTAAATGTTTTCCACTGTCCATTTACAGACACATATTTCAGTCTGTTTAGCCTGTTTACCTTGGTCAGTTCTCCTCTCAAACTCATGTCATTGGCTATTTTTGTTTCTAGCTGTAGCTTGTCCTTTCTGTAATTCACTTTAAAACTTTATATTTCTTTAAACTGCACTTTATCACAATTTCCCGAAGGATCTCTGCAGGTGACATTACTCATTCACGAAGTTTCATTACACGGTCGCTCTGCGATCGTTATGTCCCGAGCCAATTGCACAATGTGTTTTTCAAAGAAACACTGAAAAGAAATTCTCCTGAACTCCTTCCAATATCAATGTTGACCGTGTGATTGTCCCAGATTATACAAATATTGAAGTTTTCCAAAATTATCACAATGCCTTTGTTAAAAAATTCCAATGAGTTCCTGTGTAATGCAGTGATGAGCAATGAAATGCTGTTCGGTGGCTAAAACTGTTCTGCTGCTTGTGTCCTTGGCAAGTAGTAGCCAGAATTTACATTCAGACTGACTCTACTTCATGACCTGAGGCCAAATACTTTCTCTGTAATGCCTTTGTTATCCATTATTGTTAGCGTTGCCCATTTTGCCTGAGTTTGCACAAGATTACGAACCACTGAATATTTTTGTTCACCCTGTATCCATGTCTCCCTGGTGTCTAAATCTCTTTTATCTCTGTGTCACAAATCCATCGACCTTATTGCAGCAACGTTGTCTGTTCAAAAAAAAAACATAATATACTCTCTTCCCCAATTTTCTGTCACAAATCTATTTTCTGATGTACAATTTTAGTTAAACTCTGTCCCATCCTGTTCCTTTCTGCTTGTGTTCAGCCACATTCCCATGCTGTTCCATTGCTTCACCTTTTCCCTTTGGATTTGGAAAGCTCCTTTCACCTGCATCCTCTCTGTCAGTTTAATGCCCTGTCCATAAACCTACCGACATGATTGGCCAGGACACTCCTCCCAGCACAGTTCCAGGGGGACCATCCTCATAGATTTTTTTTTTAAAATCAGGTATGGGATGTGTGAGTCTCTGGCTGACCAGCCTTTCTTGCCCAGTCCCAGAAGCCCTTGAGCTGAGTAACTTGCTCGGCCATTTCAGAGGGTAATTGAGAGGCAAACCCTTTGCTGTGGGGATGTCGTGCAGACCACGTGAGGATGGGCAGATGTCCTTCTCTAAAGGACAAGGGTTTGGATTTGTTGTACTTCAGTAATGGTTTCATATATATTTGTGGACTGTTAATTATTATTTTTAAAATTATTGATTTCAAATGTCTCCTTTTCAGATGGTGGGATTCAATCCTGCCTCCCCTGAACATTAGCTGAGGTTTTGGATACATTCTCTCGCAATAATACCACGAGGCCATTACTTCACCTGCTCACTGGGAGCTCATCCCTGAGCACTGATACCAGGGCATCATGAAGCTAAATCCATTCTTACAACACAATTGTGTGATCCTGACATCTTCCAGCAATCTGGGACTATTACTTAATATCGCTCCATTTTCCAGATCTCTGTGGGACTCAGTGCCATTCTCCCTGTGTAACCCTCACTGCATCTGTTTAATTTCCCATTCTGTCTATTTCTCTGTCTCCTGTCAGTACTCAGGAAAGTCCTTACTCAATAGCCTTCCCAGCTGCTGGGTGGATCGTCCATCACCTCATTGAATGCAGTTGGTCTGCCAGAGAGAGACAAAGGGAAAGGAGATCTGGAGCCTTCAATAAATCCTGTAGTGAAGTAAGGTCACCCACAGTGCACAGAGCAAAGAACAATGAGAGGGATCCAACCATCTGTGAACACAACATGACATAGATACAGTGCTGGAGGGGAGCACAGTATACACACACACACACACACACACACACACACACACACACACACACACACACACACACACCCCAGGCTCAATCACCATCCCAATGTAAGTTCTGTTATATTAAAACTCACTACTCTGCAACGGTGTATCTATGGCATGTCTTGTGGTCCAGTGTCTTCAATAATTTTTAATTCCTATAACAGAACCTATCGCTGTAACCTCTCCCCTTTCCGATAGTCCCTCCACATATTTGAAATGTGCTGCATTCCAGACTACCATCCCTATCCCTGTAACTTGGTTCAGTGTCTCCAACATGCCTTATCTCGGTAGTCTCCTCCTCCAATAAGGTAAAAACAAGGACTGCAGATGCTGGAAACCAGAGTCTAGATTAGAGTGGTGCTGGAAAAGCACGGCAGGTCAGGCAGCATCCGAGGAGCATGAAAATCGAACAGCAAAAGCCCTTCATCAGGAACAGAGGCCGGGAGCCTGCAGAGTGGGGAGATAAATGAGAGAGGGGTGGGGATGGGGAGAAAGTAGCATCGAGTCCAATAGGTGAATGGGGGTGGGGATGGGGGTGATAGGTCAGAGAGGAGGGTGGGGGCAGGTAGCAAAGAGTACATTGGGTGAATGGGGGTGGGGATGGGGGTGATAGGTCAGAGAGGAGGGTGGGATGGATCGGTGGGAAGGGAGAGAGGCCATTAGGACAGGTCATGAGGGCGGGGCTGAGCTGGAAGGCTGGAGGTGGGGTGAGATGGGGGAAGGGGAAATGAGGAAACTGGTGAAGTCCACATTGATGCCCTGGGGTTGAAGTGTTCCGAGGCGGAAGGTGAGGCGTTCTTCCTCCAGGCGTCTGGTGGTGAGGAAGTGGATGTGGAGGAAGCCCAGGACCTGCATGTCCTCGGCAGAGTGGGAGGGGGAGTTGAAATGTTGGGTCACAGGGCGGTGCGGTTGGTTGGTGTGAGTGTACTAGAGATGTTCCCTAGAGTGCTCTGCTAGGAGGTGTCCAGTCTCCCCAATGTAGACAAGACTGCATTGGAAGCAACGGATACAATAAATGATATTGATGGATGTGCAGGTAAAACTTTGGATGTGGAAGGCTCCTTTGGGGCCTTGGATGGTGGTGAGGGGAGAGGTGAGGGCGCAGGATTTGCAATTCCTGCAGTGGCAGGAGAAGGTGCCAGGAAGGGAGGGTGGGTTTTTCGGGGGCGTGGAACTGACCAGGTAGTCATGGAGGGAATGGTCTTTGCGGAAAGTGGAGAGGGGTGGGGAGGGAAATATATCCCTGGTGGTGGGGTCCGTTTGGAGGTGGCGGAAATGGCAGCGGATAATTTGGTTTATGCGAAGGTTGGTAGGGTGGAAGGTGAGCACCAGGGGCGTTCTGTCCTTGTTACGGTTGGAGGGGTGGGGTCTGAGGGCGGAGGTGCGGGATGTGGATGAGATGCGTTGGAGGGCATATTTAACCACGTGGGAAGGGAAATTGCGGTCTCTAAAGAAGGAGGACACCTGGTGTGTTCTGTGGTGGAACTGATCCTCCTGGGAGCAGATACGGCAAAGGTGGAGGAGTTGGGAATACGGGATGGCATTTTTGCAAGAGGTAGGGTGGGAAGAGGTGTAATCCAGGTAGCTGTGGGAGTCAGTGGGTTTGTAAAAAATGTCAGTGTCAAGTTGGTTGTCATTAATGGGGATGGAGAGGTCCAGGAAGGGAAGGGAGGTGTCAGAGATGGTCCAGGTAAATTTAAGGTCAGGGTGGAATATGTTGGTGAAGTTGATGAATTGCTCAAACTCCTCGCGGGAGCACGAGGTGGCGCCTATGCAGTCATCATTGTAGCGGAGGAAGAGGTGGGGAGTGGTGCCGGTATAATTACGGAAGATGGACTGTTCTCCGTAGCCAACAAAGAGACAGGCATAGCTGGGGCCCATACGGGTGCTAATGGCTACCCCTTTGGTCTGGAGGAAGTGGGAGGATTCAAAGGAAAAATTGTTAAGGGTGAGGACAAGTTCAGCCAACCGAATGAGAGTCTCGGTGGAATGGTACTGTTGTGGACGTCGGGAGATGAAGAAACAGAGGGCTTCGAGGTCCTGGTCATGGTGGATGGAGGTGTAGAGGGATTGGATATTCATGGTGAAGGTGAGGCGTTGGTGGGCCAGGGAAATGGAAGTCTTGGAGGAGTGGAGGGTGTGAGTGGTGTCTCAAACGAATGTGGGTAGTTCCTGGACTAGGGGGGACAGGACAATGTCGAGGTAGGGAGACATGAGTTCGGTGGGGTAGGAGCATGCTGAGACAATGGGGCAGTTGGGGTGGTTAGACTTGTAGAACCGGGCAGTGGGGGATCCCGGACAATGAGGTTGGAAGCTGTGGGTGGGAGATCTCCTCCTGAGGTGATGAGGTTCTGTCTGCTCTGGGAGATGACGGTTTGGTGATGGGAGGTGGGTCATGGGAGAGGGGGTGTTCGGAGGAGGTGTCTTCGAGTTGGCATCATGGCTTCAGCGGTGTAGAGGTCAGTGCACCAGACTCCCACTGCACCCCCTTTTTCTGCTGGTTTGATGGTGAGGTCGGTATTGGAGCAGAGGAAGTGGAGGGCTGTACGTTGTGAGGGTGAGAGGTTGGAGTGGGGGAGGGGGGAGATAGGGTGAGGCGGTTAATGTCTCGGTGGAAGTTGGAAATGAAGAAATCAAAGGCAGGTAATAGGCCAGCGCGGGGTGTCCAGGTGGATGGAGTGTATTGGAGGGTGGCAAAGGGGTCCTCAGAAAATAGGCGGGAGTCTTCATTGTAAAAGTAAGCTCTGAGGCGGAGGTGGTGGAAGAAGTGTTCGATGTCACGGTGTGTATTAAATTCATTGATGTGTGGACGGAGGGGGATAAAGGTGAGGCCTTTGCTGAGGACTGATTATTCGTCCTCAGTGAGGGGGAGGACAGGGGGAATGGTGAAAACTCGGCAGGACTGGGAGCTGGGACCAGGCGTAGGTGTGGAGCTGGGGGAGGCGACGGAGCCTGTAACTGGAGTGGGTGTGGTGTTAGGGGGAATGGGGATGGAGTCATGAGCAGGGGTGCTGTTCCCCTCAGGGTTCTGGGGGCAGGGATGGTGACGGTGGGACCTGGGGGTGGTGTAAGCAGAATGCAGCTGAGTGGCTTTGGTGGGGGCAAACACGGCAGTGGGGGCGGGGGCATGGAAGTCACTGAGTGTGTGACATCAGCGATGATGTGAGGAGTGGAAGTGATGTCACTTGTGGTGTGTGAGGAATTGTGAGGGGCAGAAATGGCATTTACTTTATGTTAACCAATAATTTCCTTTCACAAATCTATTTGACAATGTAGTATTTTAATTAAACTCAGTCCCTTACTGTTTCTTTCTGTTGGTCTTCATCCACATCTCCATGGTGTTCCAATATTTCAACCTTTCTCTTTGGACTTGGGAATTTCCATTCACCTCAGACCTGTCCCCCTCCTCATCTGTGTCCGTTTATAGCACACTGCATAATCCTGGTACCAGAGGAGCCTATCCCAATAAAATAGCTCAGTCCTCCCTGAGTACTGGTAGCAGTGCTCACTGGTCAGAACCACTTCTGATGATACCATTGTGTGATCCTGATACATTCCTGCACTCTGCTGATATCACACTGTCTCTGTCCATGTGGTATTCCTCACTGTGAGGGTCTAATTGCTGCCTCTGTCAGTGTCTCTCACTCTTGCAGCTACTCCAGATCCTGAGCCAACAGCATTCTCCACTCCAGAGGGAAGCAACTGCACAGGCCATGGATGGAGACTGGGAATTTCCATATCTCTGTGGGACTCAGTGCCATTCTCCATGTGTAACCTTCGTTACAGCAGTGTAATTTACCATTCTGTCTATTTCCCTGTCTCCTGTAGGTATTCCTGATGGCCCTGACTCAGCAGAATTCCCAATTCCTGAATCGTCCATCACCACATTGAAGACGGTTTGTCAGCCAGAGAGAGATGGAGAGGGAGATCTGGAGCCTTCAGTAAATCCTGCAGCCGGTAAGATCATTCACAGTAAACAGCACAGGGAGGAGTTCATGGGCTTTAATTCAGACCCTGAGGGCATGAGGTCAGAACAATGCTGGGCAAGGAACATGAGAAAATTCTCAGGCTTCATTGTCACCATCATGTCTGTAAATTCAACTGTTCCACAGAACCCTCCCTATGTCTGTCAGTTTCTCCATTGTCTGTTTCATAAATACCACTTTCCCTATCTCTATGAGCCCCAACAATCCTGCCTATCCCTGTAAGCTCCTCCGACCAGTACAACTCTCCAAGTTTCTGCCTTTGCCTTTAGTGCCGGGTTCTGTCACATCTCTCCTTAACTGAAGAAAAACAACTCTTCAGTTCCTTAAGCCATCCAGGTCAGTGTCGTCCTTTCCAGACCTGAGAAACCTCCCTGTCTTTGTGACTGTTTTGAACTCCTACTACCTTCATGATCTCTGTAACCTTCCCGTCACGACAACAAAAAAGCTCTGTACCTCAGTAACCTCCTCCAGCTGTTAGACTCCTCCTTGTCTCTGGGCACAGTGCAGAGTGACCCTGCTTCTCTCATAAATTAGTTTCTCCATTTCTAATGATGACTATGAACTCTTCCTGTCTCTAAAACGCACTCAGTCTCTGTAAACTCTGCTGGTCCCCATTGATGGAATTTCCTTCGGTAACTACAAATCTTTATACCTTAAATCTCCTCCAGACGTGACCACACAGTTTATTTCTATAACCTCCATGAGTGATAGAGTCATAACGATGTACAATTTGGAAACTCGCCCTTCGGTCCAACCCGTCCATGCCGACCAGATATCCCAACCCAATCTCGTCCCACCTGCCAGCACCTGTCCCATATCCCTCCAAACCCTTCCTATTCATATACCCATCCAAATGCCTCTTAAATGTTGTAATTGTACCAGCCTCCACCACATCCTCTGGCAGCTCATTCCATACACGTACCACCCTCTGTGTAAAGGTTGCCTCTTGGGTCTCTTTTATATACTTTCCCCTCTCACCATAAACCTATGCCCTCTATTTCTGGACTCCCTGACCCCAAGGGAAAAGACTTTGTTTACTTATCCTATCCATACCCCTCATAATTTTGTAAACTTCTGTAAGGTCACCCCTCAGCCTCCGACGCTCCAGTGAAAAGAGCCCCGGCCTGTTCAGCCTCTCCCTGTAGCTCATATCCTCAAACCCTGGCAACATCCTTGTAAATCTTTTCTGAACCATTTCAAGTTTTACAACCTTTCCGATAGGAAGTCTACCAAAATTGCATGCAATATTCCAACAGTGGCCGAATCAATGTCCTGTACAGCCGCAACATGACCTCCCAACTCCTGTACTCAACACTCTGACCAATAAAGGAAAGCATGCCAAATGCCGCCTTCACTATCCTGACTACCTGTGACTCCTCATTCAAGGAACTATGAACCCACACTCCAAGGTCTCTTTGTTCAGCCACACATCCTAGGACCTTACCATTAAGTGTATAAGTCCTTCTAAGATTTGCTTTCCTAAAATGCAGCACCTTGCATATATCTGAACTTAACTCCATCTGCGAGCTCTCAGCCCATTGGCTCAGCTGGTTCAGATCCTGTTGTAATCTGAGGGAACATTCTTCGCTGTCCACTCCACCTCCTCCAATTTTGGTGTCATCTGCAAACTTACTAACTGTACCTCTTCTGCTTACATCCGAATCATTTATGTAAATGACAAAAAGTAGAGGACCCAGCAACGATCCTTGTGGCACTCCACTGGTCACAGGCCTCCAGTCTGAAAAACAACCCTCCACCACCACCCTCTGTCTTTTACCTTTGAGCCAGTTCTGTATCCAAATGGCTAGATCTCCCTGTATTCCATGAGTTCTAACCTTGCTAATCAGTCTCCCATGGGGAGCCTTGTTGATTGCCTTACTGAAGTCCATATAGATCACATCTATCACTCTGCCCTCCTCAATCTTTTTTTTTACTTCTTCAAAAAACTCAATCAAGTTTATGACACATGATTTCCCACACACAAAGCCTTGTTGACTACCCCTAATCAGTCCTTGCCTTTCCAAATACATGTCCATCCTGTCCCTCAGGATTCCCTCCAACAACTTGCCCACCGCCGAGGTCAGGCTCACTGGTCTGTCGTTCCCTGGCTTGTCTTTACCACCCTTCTTAAACAGTGGCACCACTTTTGCCAACCTCCAGTCTTCTGGCACCTCACCTGTGACTATTGATGATACAAATATCTCAGCAAGAGGCCCAGCAATCACTTCTCTAGCTTCCCACAGAGTTCTCGGGTTCACCTGATCAGTTCCTGGGGATTTGTTCACCTTTAACCATTTCAAGACATCCAGCACTTCCTCCTCTGTAATCTGGACGTTTTGCAAGATGTCACCATCTCTTTCTCTACAGTCTATATCTTCCATATGCTTTTCCACAATAAATACTGATGCAAAATATTCATTTAGTATCTCCCCCATTTTCTGTGGCTGCACAAAAAGGCCGCCTTGCTGATCTTTGTGCGGCCCTATTCTCTCCCTAGTTACCCTTTTTTTCTTAATATATTTTTTAAAAACCCTTTGCATTCTCCTTAATTCTATTTGTCAGACCTATCTCATGTCCGCATTTGCCCTCCTGATTTCCCTCTTAAGTATACTCCTACTTCCTTTATACTCTTCTAAGGATTCACTTGATCTATCCTATCTATACCTGACATATGCTTCCTTCTTTTTCTGAACCAAACACTCAATTTCTTTAGTCATCCAGGATTCTCTCCACTTACCAGTCTTCCCTTTCACCCTGACAGGAATATACTTTCTCTGGACTCTTGTTATCTTATTTCTGAAGGCTTCCCATTCTCCAGCCGTCCCTTTACCTTCGAACATCTGCCGCCAATCGGCTTTCAAAAGTTCTTGCTTCATACCATCAAAATTGGCCTTTCTCCAATTTAGAACATCAACTTTTAGATCTGGTCTATCCTTTTCCATCACTATTTTAAAACAAATAGAATTATGGTCGCTGGCCCCAACGTGCTCACCCACTGACACCTCAGTCACCTGCCCTGCCTTATTTGCCAAGAGTAGGTCAAGTTTTGCACCTTTTCTAGTAGGTACATCCATATACTGAATCAGAAAATTATCTTCTACACACTTAAAAAAAATCCTCTCCATCTAAACTTTTAACACTATGCCAGTCCCAGCCGATGTTTGGAAAGTTAAAATCCCCTCCCATACCTACCCTATTATTCTTACAGATAGCTGAGATCTCCTTAGAAGTTTGTTTGGCAATTTCCCTTTGACTGTTGGAGGGTCTGTAATACAATCCTAATAAGGTGATCATCCCTTTTTATTTCTCAGTTCCACCCAAATAACTTCCCTGGATGTATTTCTGGGAATATCCTCCCTCAGCTCAGCTGTAATGCTATCCCTTATCAAAGATACCACTCCCCCTCCTCTCTTGCCTCCCTTTCTATCGTTCCTGTAGCATTTGTATCCTGGAACATTAAGCTGCCAGTCCTGCCCATCCCTGAGCCATGTTTCTGTAATTGCTATGAGATCCCAGTCCCATGTTCCAAACCATGCCCTGAGTTAATCTGCCTTCCCTGTTAGGCCCCTTGCATTGAAATAAATGCAGTTTAATTGATTAATCCTGCCTGTCCTAACTGTTTGGCTCACTTCTGTTCTCAGTTGTCCCCATCTCAGAACAAGTTCCCAAAATCTTCCCTGTGATTGTTACCACGTCCCATCCCTGCATTCCTCAAAATCCCTGGAAAGTCCTCCCATTCCTAAAGCCCGCCCTATATCTGTCAAGCTGTTCCATCTTCCACAACCCTCCCTATCACTGTAAGACAGCCCCCCCCCCCGTCCCAGTTACTACAGCCCGCTGCATCACTAAATGCCAGTAGTCACTGTGCATCTCTATAAACTTACTATCTATGTAACCTCCTTCAGTCCCCACAGCCCTCCCTGTCTCCATAAACTCCTTCAGTCCCCACGACTCTTCCTATCTATGTATCCTGAATCATTCCCCACAAACCTCCCTAACTCCATAACCTCCAAAAGGCCCCACAACCCTCCCTATCTCCATAATCTCATCCTGACCCGATGACCCTCCCGTTCAGGGTAACCTCCTTCAATCCCCATGATCCTCCTGCTCTGTGCAAACTCCTTCGGGCCCAACAGCCCTGCAGATCTCTTTGGCCCCTTTCAGGCCCCACATTACTCCCTATCTCCATAATGTTCTTCAGTCACCACTGCACTCTCTGTGTCCATAATCTCATACGGTCCCCACATCACTCCCTCCTTAATTCCAAAGCCTCTATTACCTGTTGAACCTGTAAGCTACCTTTTCCAGACTGAGAAACAAGAATTCCCATAACCATTTCTGCTGCCAGTCTGAAACCAAACAGTGTCAGCCTGACAGTAGGTCGGGAGCTGAAATATGTTTGAAATGATATGTCAATATACAATAACTGGACCCTTAGAAACACATTTAATAAAAAGACAATGTGTTTTTGAGCCTGTTGGATTGTATTTTTATTGGTGTGAGTATAAATGGCAGAGTAGATAAGGGTGAAGGAGTGGCTGTAGTGAGGATACGGTGTATTTGAATTATCAGAAGCCTTTACACAAGTTTCAATAAGGGCTAAGGAGTAACTTGGTAGAGAATAGGGCACCTTAACTATCAGGAGGTGGGTGAGATATTGGACAAGATAGTGTTGTCAGAAGTTACTGTGGAGAAAGACATGGAAGCTCGGGAACGTGGGGAAATAAATAGTGATGTCTTGGAAAGAATCCTCACCAGAGAAGAGAAAGTGTTGGAGTCTTAAAACAAACAAAGGTCGATCAATCCTCAGTAGCTCATTATGTCTATCCTAGAATATTGTGGGAAGCTAGGGAAGAGGTTGCGGTGTCCCTAACAGAGATATTTATATTATCCACAGACACAATGAGTTACCGGAAGACTGGAAGGTGGCTAATGTTATTCCATCACTTAAGGGTTGCAGGGAAAAGCAAGGAAATTATAGTCCCGTGAGCCCAGTGTTGGGGAAGTTGTTGGAGGAGATTCTGAGAGAAAGGAGCTACATATATTTGGAAAGGCAAGGGCTGATTAGAGATAGTCAGCGCATGGCTTTGTGAGTGGAAAACTGTGTTTCACAAACTGGATTGATTCTTCGAGGAGTTGGCCAAGAGATAGACGAAGGCAGAGCAGTCACCGTTGTCTACATGAGATTTAGTAAAGCATTTGACAAGGTTCCAAGGGATGTAGAACATCTAGTCAAGAGGCAGAAGGAAGCTAACCTAAGGTTGAGGAATCAAGAATCAGAAGCAGGGCTCGAGAGAGTTACATGGGGCAGCACGGTGGCTCAGTGGTTAGCACTGCTGCCTCCCAGCACCAGGGACGTGATTTTGATTCCAGCCCCAGGCAATTGTCTGTGTGGAGTTTGCACTTCTCTCCATGTCTGTGTGAGTTTCCAATAGGTGCTTAGGTTTCCACCCACAGCCCAAAGATGTGCAGGTTTGGTGAATCAGCCATGAGTTTTTCAAGAAAGGGAATCGAGATAATCCTGGGAATCACAGGCCTGTCAGTCTTCTCTCTGTGATGTGCAGATTATTGGAGAGGACTCTGAGAGACAGGATTTGTGATTCCTTGGAAAACCATAGTTTGATTAGAGGAAGTCAGCATGGCTTTGTAAGGGACAGGTCATGACTCACAAATCTTATTGAATCCTTTGAGAATGTGACAAAACACATTTATGGCTCATTGAGAAAGTGCAGAGCATGGGATACAGGGAAACCTGCCTGTCTGGATACAGAATTCCTGGCCCGTAGAAGACAGAGGGTGATGACAGATGGAAATCTTTCAGCCTGGAGCTCAGTGACCAGTGGTTTTCTGCAGAGAGAGGTTACAGGACCTCTGCTTGTTGTGATTTTATGAATGACTTGGATGTGTGAGTGGAAGAGTGGGTTAGTAAGTTTGCCAATGACACGAAGGTTGGTGGAGTAGTGAAGAGTGTGGAGATCTGTTGTAGGTTGCAACGGGACATTGACTGGATGGAGAGCTGGGCTGAGAAGTGGTAGATGGAGTTAAATCAGGAAAAGTGTGAAGTAATTCATTTTGGGAGGTGAGACTTGAATACAGAATACAGGGATAAAGGCAGAATACTGGAAAGTGTGGAGGAACAGATGGATCTTGGATTTCATGACCTGAGACTTTTCAAATTTGCCACCCAAGCTGATAATGTTGGATAGAAGGAATATGTTGTATTCGCTTTCGTTAGCTGCGGAATTGAGTTTTAAAGCGTGAGGTTATGCTACAGCTCTATGCAGCCCTGTTTAGATCCATTTGGAATATTGTGTTCAGATTTCGTCCCTTCATTTCAGGAAGGATATGAAAGCTTTAGAGAGGGTAAAGAGGAGATTTACCAGGATGCTGCCTGTACTGAAGGGCATGTCTTATGAAGAAAGGTTGAGGAAACTAAGGCTTTTCTCATTGGAGTGAAGAAGAGTGCACTGTGACTTGGAAGAGGTGAACAAGATGGTGTGAGGCATAGATAGATTGAGTAGTGAGAGACCTCTTTATTCCATGGCATACATGGTACCAGGGGCATAATTTGAGGGTGATTGGAGGTTGGGTAAGGGGAGAATTCAGATGTAGGTCCTTTACACAGAGAATGATAGGTGGGTGGAACGGGACATTTTAACAGACTCTTGGATAGGCACATGGATGATAACAAAATGAAGGATATGTCGGTTAGTTTGATCTGACAGTCGGGTAAAAGATGTGCATGCCATCGTGGCCGAATGGTCTTGTGCTGTACTGTTCTGTGTTCTACGATCCGTATGGTAAACTGGGTAATATGTTCAGATCAATGTAGAAGGATATGGCATTCAGGAGGAGCTATTCAACTGGATACAAAATTGGGCTGGATGGTAGGAGACAGAGGCTGATGGGAGACATGTTGCCTTTCTGACTGGAGACATGTGACCAGCGGTGGAGTCGGTCTCCTGGTGTTTGTCATTTTGATAAATGGTTTGGATGGGAATATTGGTTTTGTGGTAAGTAAGCTTCTTGGTTGACACTGAAATTGGTGGTAAACTGGACAGTGAAGAAGGTTATCTGTGATACAACAGGATGGACAGTACTGCTGGGATAGTGGGCTGAAGAATAGCAGATGGAGTTTAATTAGATAAAGGTGAGGTGTTCCATTTTAGTGAAACAAACCAGGGTGGGACTTGTACAGTTAATGTTTGGGCCCTGGGTAGTGTTGTCAGTCAGAGACCCAGGAATGCAGGTAGACCGTTCTTTGAAAGTGGTGTCACAGGTAGACAGGCTAGTGAAGCAGGTGTTTGGGATGGTTACCTTCTTTGGGCAGAGCATTGAGAGTAAAAGTTGGGACGTCATGTTGTAGCTGTACAGGACATTGGTGAGGCCACCATAAAAGCATTGTTGACCAGTAGGAAGTACTCATCTGGTTCACTTACGTCCTTGAGAGAAGAACATCTGACATTCTAACCTGGTCTGTCCTGGACGTGACACCAGACCCACAGCAATATGGTAGACTCTGTGCTATACTCTGGGTAATTAGCAGTGATACCCTCATCCCACGAATGAATAAAAAAAAACCTATGTCCCTCCCTACCTCTGTAAACCCCTCCAGCTGCAGCAATCCGTACTGGCTTTGTAACACTGTTCAGACCCTGACCACTCTCTGTAACACTCTCACCACCTCCAGCACCTTCACCTCTCCATGTTCCTTTTGTGACATAAAACCTTGACAATTATTCCCTCTTCCATCTGACCTCCTCCTGTGAGCAGACCCTTTGCAATCCCTTTAAAACTTACTCCTAAAACTTTCTCTCACTTCAGGATTTTAAGTACTTTTTGGTGATCCTCTAAGCCCGATAATCTAATATGATCCTTTTTACTTGAGTGAGGGACCGATGGGGATTTCTTGCTGAGGATTTGGCTGTTTCAATGGAATGTCCTTTTGTTGATGTTTTACACTGCTCCTTCAAATGTTTTCCACTGTTCATTGACAGGCACATATTTCAGTCTGTTTAGCCTGTTTACCTTGGTCAGTTCTCTCAAACTTATGTAATTGGTTATTTTTGTTTCTAGTTGTAGCTTGTCCTTTCTGTGATTCACTTTAAAACTTTATATTATTTTAAACTGCACTTTATCACAATTTCCATGAGGATCTCTCCAGGTGACATGACTCATTCACTCAGTTTCATCACACAATGGTCGCTCTGAGATAGTTATGTCCCTAGCCAGTTGCACAATTTATTCAAAGCAACACTGAAAGTTCTCTGAAGTCCTCTTCCAATATCACTGTTGTCAGTGTGACAGTCCCAGATATTGTGAATATTGAAGTTTCCGAAAATTATCACAATGTGTTTGTTTAAAAATTCCAATCAGTTCCTGTGTAATGCAGTGATGAGCAATGAAATGCTGTTCGGTGGCTAAAACTGTTCTGCTGCTTGTGTCCTTAGCAAGTAGTAGCCAGAATTTACATTCAGACTGAATCTACTTCATGACCTGAGGTCAAATGATTTCACTGTAATGTCTTTCTTACCCATTATTGTTAGCCTCAGTTTGCCTCAGTTTCTGCAAGGTTGTGATCCATTGAATGTTTATGTCCACCTTTTGTTGGCCCTGTAACCACGTCTCTCTGGTGTCTAAATCTTTTTTTATCTCAGTGTCAGAAATCCATCTACCTTATTGATAAGACTTCGTCCATTCAAAAAAAATCATAATTTCCTCTTTCCCACAATTTCCTGTCACAAACCTATTCACTGATGTACAGTTTTAGTTAAACTCTGTCCCATCCTGTTCCTTTCTGATTGCCTTCAGCCACATTCTCATGTTGCTCCCATACTTCACCTTTTCTCTTTGTATTTGGAAAGCTCCTTTCACCTGGACCCTGTCCCAGCATCCTCTCTGTCAGTTTTAAGCCCTATCCATAAACGTATAGACATGAGTGGCCAGGTCACAGGCCCAAGCACAGTTCCAGTAGGACCATCCTAATGGATTTTTTTATAAATCAGGTAGGGGATGTGGGTGTCTCTGGCTAACCAGCCTTCATTGCCTATCCCTAGCTGCCCATGAGCTGAATAGCTTGCTCGGCCATTTCAAAAGGCAATTGAGAGGCAAACACTTTGCTGTGGGTATGTAGTGCAGACCAAGTGAGGATGATCAGATTTCGTTGTCGAAAGGGCAAGTGCGCGGCACGGTGGCTCAGTGATTAGCGCTTCTGCCTCACCGCACCAGCGTCCCAGGTTCAATTCCAGCCGCGGGCGACTTTGTGGAGTTTGCTCGTTCTCTGCGTGAATTGCCTCTGGATGCTCCGGTTTGCTTCCACGGTCCCAAGATGCGCAGGTCGGGCGAATTGGCCATGCTACATTGCCCCTAATGTTAGTTGATTTAGGTCGAGGATGATGGGTCTGAGTGGGTTACTCTTGGGTCGAAAGGCTGTTTCCACACTGTAGGTAATCTAAGGGATTGTGTTTTTTGTACATCAACAATGGTTTCATATTTGTTTATGGATTGTTCATTGATATTTTTAAAATTATTGATTTTAAATTCCACCATATCTTATGATGAGATTCAAAACTGCCTCCCCTGAACATTAGCTGAGGTTTTGGACAAATGCGCTAACAATAATGTTATTAGGCCATCACTTCACCTGCTCACTGGTTGCTCATCCCTGAGCACTGATACATGAAGCTAAACCCATTCTTCCAACATGACTGTGTGATCCTGAAGTCTTCCAGCACTCCAGTGATATCACTCAGTCTCTCTCCATGTGGTATCCCTCACTGTGTGGCTCTAATTGCTGCCTCTGTCAGTGTCTCTCACTCTTGCAGCTACTCTAGATCCTGGGCCAACAGAATTCTCCACTCCAGAGAGACGCAACAGTGCAGGCTAGGGATGGAGACTGGGATTTTCCAGATATCTGTGAGGCTCATTTCCATTCTCCTTGTCTACTCGTCACTGCATCAGTCTAATTTCCCATTCTGTCTGTCTCTCTGTCTCCTGTAGGTACTCAGGAAGTTGCTGACTCAATAGACTTCCCAACTGCTGTGTGTCTCATCCATCACCTCATTGAAGATAGTTGGTCAGCCAGAGAGGCAAAGGGCAGGGAGATCTGGAGCTTTCAATAAATCCTACAGTGAGGTAAGATCACTGATAGTGCACAGAGCAGACAGCAATGAGAGGGCTCCAAACATCGCTGACAAGACATGATATAGATAAGTGCTGGATGGGGAACACAGTATGGACACACCCCATGCTCAGTCACCACGTCTACTTTAACTTATGTTGCACTGAGAAAGCATCGGGAGTTCAGAGTTATTAATCCAGGCCTGCACTGTCTTAGTGAGCATCAGGACAACAGACATTAAAGCCGGCTTCCGATGAGAGGTTGGGAACGCTACCTGGGATCTTTCTGTTCTGTATTCTCCCTCCAACACTGTACTAACACTCACTACTCTGCAACACTGTATCTATGGCATGGCTTATGCACCAGTGCCTTCAGTAATTTTTAACTCCCATAACAGTCGTTGTCCCTGTAACCTGCTCCATTCCCGATAGTCGCTCCATGTACTTGAGACGTACTGCATTCCAGACTACCATCTCTATCGCTGTAACCTGTTTCAGTGTCTACAACATGCCTTATTTTGGTACACTAATCCTCTTTAACTGGATACAGAGTGATACAGCACGGAAACAGAACCTGTGGTCCAATTCCTCAGTGCTGCCCATATTACCAAAACTGAATGAGTCTCATTTGCCTGCATTTGGCCCTTATCTCTTCAAACCTTCTCCTCTCCATGTACCTGCCCAAATGTCTTTTCCATGCTGTAATTGTTCTTGTTTCTCCCATGTGCCTGAGGCAGTCTGTTCCGTCTATGCACCATCCTCTGTGGATAATGATCCCCCTCAGCTTCCTCTTTAAATCCTTTCTCTCTCTCACCTCCTGTTTATACCCTCTAGGTTTGGACTCACCTACATTTGATTATTCACCATTCTTAGGGTCACCCCGTGGCCTCCTCTGCCCAATGGAAATATTTAGGGCAATGTTACAAATATCTCCAACGTATGGAACAAAGTATTGGCCAATGATGGCAAATGTGCCAAATGCCACTTTCCCCATCCTGTCCACCTGTGATGCCACTTCCGAGGAACAATGTAACTTGCACCCCCTGGTCTCTCTCTCTCTCTGTTCAACAACCCTGCCCAGAGCCCTTCCATTAACTGTATTAGTCCTCCCTGGTTTGACTTAACAAAATCCAACACCTGAATTAAACTCCATCTTTCATTCCTTGGCCCACTGGCCCAGTTGGTCAAGATCCCCTTTGATAACCGTATTCACTGCCCACGACACCATTCATTTGATCATCAACAGACTTTCGCACAATCACTCCTAAAGTTTCAACCAAATCGTTTATGTCGATGATGCACATCAGTGGACCCAGCCCGATCCTTTTTTCAATAATGGAATAAAACCATATTCTTGTCATAGAGCCATACAGCATGGAAACTGACCCTTCAGGTGATACCCACCATAATCTAAAACTAAACTCTTCCCAGCTGCCTGTTGCTGACCCATATCACTCCAACCCTTCCCTATTCACCTGTTTATCCAAATATCTTTTAAACATTGTAATTGTACCCACATCAACCCCTTTCTCAGGAAGTTCATTCCACACTCAAACCACCCTTTGTGTAGCAAATTGCCCCATATCTTTTTTTGAACATCTCTCTCCGCTAACCTTAAAAATGTGGCCCCTCCTCTTGAGACTCCCCCATCCTGAGGAAAAGGCAACTACCATAAAATTGATCTATAAATCATTTTTTTTCATAAACCTTTATAGCATCATGTCTCAACCTCCAGGCTCCAGTGAAAAAAGACTCAGCCTATCCAGCCATTTTTCAGAACTCAAGCCTTCCATACCCAGCATGGTAGTGGGCGGCACGGTGGCACAGTGGCACAGTGGTTAGCAATGCTGCCTCACAGCGCCAGAGTCCCAGGTTCAATTCCTGCCTCTGGTGACTAACTGTGTGGAGTTTGCACATTCTCCCCGTGTCAGCGTGGGTTTCCACAGTCCAAAGACGTGCAAGTCAGGTGAATAGGCCATGCTAAATTGTCTGGAGTGTTAGGTAAGGGGTAAATGTGGGGGTATGGGTTATGTACCTTAATCAGGTTCTGCGCTTCGGCGGGTCGGTGTGGACTTGTTGGGCCGAAGGGCCTGTTTCTGCACTGTAAAGTAATCAAATCTCAATCAATATCCTGGGAAATCTCTTCTGAATGCCCTGCAGCTTAATAATATCCTCCCTGTTAACTGGGCGACCAGAACTGGACAGAGTATTGCAGAACAGGCCTCACAAATGTCTGTACAATCTCAATATGACGTCCCAAATCCTCCAGTCAATGGACTGAGCAATAGTCAGGCATGCCAAACACTGTCTTATCCATCCTGTGATGTAAGCTTCAAGGATTATGTACCTGAACCCGGAGGTCCCTCTGCTCTAAAACACTAACGGAAGCTCTAACATTAATTGTATAAGCTCTCCCCTTGTTTGTTTTACAAAATGCATTATCTCATATTTATTCAGATTGAATTCCATTTTTTTCAGCCCATTCACTCCCTTCATCAAGATCCCTTTGTAATCTCAGAAAACCTCCTTCACTGTCCATGATGCCACCCTCCAGCCTGCCAGCCCATCACACATGGCTGTCAGTAGTACACATACCTTTGCTAGGGGCTCCACAATTTCTTCCCTAGCATCCCACAGTGTCCTGTGATACACTTAATCAGGTTCTGGGACTTGCCACAGCTTTGTGTTTTAAAACCTCCAGCACCACCTCTTCTATAACATGCACTCTTTTCAAGTCATAGAGATATACAGCATAGAAACAGACCCTTCGGTCCCCAACTCATCCAGGCTTCCCAGAAGATCTAAATAAATCCATTCCCTTTTCCAGCATTTGGCCCACATACGTCTACACCCTTACTACACCCTTTTAAATGTTGTAATTGTATCAGTCTCCGTTACTTTCTCTCTCAGCTCATTCCATACACCCATCACCATGTGTGTGAAGAAGCTGTCCCTTCAGTCCCTCTGTAAACCATTCACCTCTAACCTTAAACTTATGCCCTCTAGTTTTGGACTCCCCAACTTCTGGGAAAAGGCCTTGAATGCTTACCCTATCCATGCCGCTCATATTCATATCAGGACCTCTGTAAGGTCATCCCTCTGTCTCCGATTCTCCAGTGACAGTAACCCCAGCTTATTCAGCAACAACCCGGGCAATGTCTTGTTAATCTTTTCTGAGCCCTTTCAAGTTTTGCAACATCCTTCCTGTAGCAGAGAGACTGGAATTGCAGAGAACTCCAATTGTGGTCGAATGTATTACTGTTGTTCCCTGAATTCCCCGGTCTTTCTCCACAGTAAGTTCTGGAGTGAAAAAAATGTTTAGGATCTTAGCAAATATCCTGCAATTCCACACTTCGATGGCCTCATTGATCTTTAATGGACACTATTTTGTCCTGAGTTACTTATGCACTGTTAATACACTGATACAATCACTTTTGGATTACCCTTTCCTTCTCTGCTGAGGCTATTTCATTTAGCCTTTCTCCATTCCTGTTTTCCACCCAAAGTGTATTCCAACAGCCCCTGTATATCCTCAGGGATTCCTTTGATCCAGATGGCTATACTGACATGTTGCCCCCATTTCCTTGACCAGACCCTCAATTTCCAGCCAGTGTTTCCGAATGCTGTCAGCATTGACCTGCACACAAACAGGAAAATGCTGGCGCTGATCGATCAGTTTATCTCACTTTTAAAATATTCTCACTTGCCAAACTTCCCTTTTCCTGTAAATAATTCCCTTCCCCAATCACATTTTGAAATTTCCTGGCTAATACGATCAAGATTGGTCGGGCCCCATTTTATAACTTGCACTTGTGGACCAGGCCTGTCCTTTTCCAAAGCTGTTTTCAAACTACTAGAACTGTGCTCACTTTGGCAAAATGCTTTCCCACTCACATCTCAGTCCCTCTCCCTACCTTAATTCCCAAGTGGAGGTCACGTTTTGCCCCTTTCTCTTTTCAGGCTATTTACATATTGATTGGGAGTTTTCTGGAACAAAATTACCAAATTCCTCCCTTGCAAACGCTGAACACTGGCAGTCCCAGTCTAGGTTTGGAAAGTTCTAAAGCCATACCATAACAGCCCTATTATTATGGTTGTTATTTAAGATGTCCCGACATATTTGTTCCTCAGTCTGCCACAGATTATTCGGGGTCAGCAGTCCGATCGTATCAAAGTGATGACCCATTCTTATTTCTCAGTTCCACTAACATAGCTTCACTGGGCGATCCCACAGGAATATCCTCTCTAAGTACTGCTGTGATGATTCATGCAATCAAAACCCACCACCACACGTCCTCTCTTGCCTCCCCTTCCTGTAGCATCTCTACCTTGAAACAATGAACTGCCAGTCATGTCCCTCCCCCAGCTGTGTTTCTGTAATAACTATAATATCCCAGTCCCATGTTCCAATCCATGCCCTGAGTTCATCTTCCTTAGCTGTCTGGCCCCTTGTATTGAAATAAATGCTGTTTAATGATCAGTTTTCCCCCATTCCCTGCTATGTTCTTGCCTGCCTTGTCTGCTGAAATTGCTGTCTTTAACTCGTGTACCAGCCTCAATCTTCTTTCTGACCTTACGTTTATTTAAGGTCCAACACCCTGCCACACTAGGTTATATCCTCTCAAGCATCTCGAGCAATTCACCCCACCAGGATATGGGTCCCTCTCCCCCTCCCAGTTGAGATGCCTTCCCCGCCCCCCTGTCTCCCTGTGCTGACACCTTCAGGGATCTATGGACTTGTCCACCAAGGTCCCTGTATTCCTCAGTACTCCACAAGGACCTACCATTTATTATGTCTGTACTTCTCTTATCGTACCTCCCACAGTGTATTACCTCACTTCAATCAGAACTAAACTCTGCTTAGATTATCATCCGATCGACATCGGACCACAGACAGAGACCATCCTCCTCACTGTGAACGACACCCTCACCTTTCATGTCATCTGCAAACCGACTAATGATACCTTCTGCTTTCACATCGAGTTATTAATGTTCAATGGTTCCTGCACAGTTCCCTGTGGTACACCCGGTGGTGAAAATATTCTATCCATCAATTTTGCATCCAATTTGCCAACTTGCCTTGGAACCCAGTCCTTTTGGACCAGCCTTCCATGTTGGATCTTGTTTAAGGACTTATTCAAGTCCATGTAAACCACATCATCTGCACTGCCTTCATCAATATACTTAAGCATCATTTCAAAAAAACTGAACTGAATTCCTCAGACAGTATCTTCCTCTACCAAATCCGTGATGACTAAACCGAGTTGATCCTTACCTTTGCAAGTGTTGATTCATCCTCACAGTAGTTTCCAATAATGTTCCTCCCCCTGCTGTCAGACTATCTGCTCTGTAA
The DNA here is from genome assembly GCF_047496795.1 of Chiloscyllium punctatum. NCBI lineage: Eukaryota > Metazoa > Chordata > Chondrichthyes > Orectolobiformes > Hemiscylliidae > Chiloscyllium > Chiloscyllium punctatum. Next base: position 71,287 of record NW_027310102.1, on the reverse strand, counting down.
TTACCTGGCCCTATCCCTGCTGCCCTTTTTGAACAACGGACCCACATTATTGATCCTCCAGTCATTCAGCACTTCACCTGTGTCCAGCAAAGTATTATATTTATCCACCAGGGCCCCAACAATCTCTGGGTAATTAGCAGTGGGGTCATAGAATGCTGGTCTAGGCAGTGACACCCACGTCGCATGAATGAATAAATAAAAATACATATACCCTCCCTACCTCTGCAAACCCCTCCAGCTGCAGCAATCCGTGCTGGCTTTGTAACACCGTTCAGACCCCGACCACTCTCTGTAACACTCTCACCACCTCCAGCACCTTCACCTCTCCATGTTCGTATCGTGTCAATAAACCCTGACAACGATTCCCCTTCCCATTGCCCCCCTCCTGCGAGCAGAGCCATTGCAATCCCTTTAAAACTTACTCTAAAACTCTCTCTCACTTCAGGATTTTAAGTACTTTGTGGTGATCTTCTCAGCCTCATAATCTAATATGATCCATTTTGTCCTGAGTGAGGGACCGGTGGGGATTTCTTGCTGAGTTTTTGTCTGTTTCAGTGGAATGTCCTTTTGTTGAGTATTTTACACTGTCCTTCAAAAGTTTTCCACTGTTCATTTACAGGCACATATTTCAGTCTGTTTCACCTGTTTATCTTGGTCAGTTCTCCTCTCAAACTCATGTAATTGGCTATTTTTGTTTCTAGTTGTAGCTTGTCCTTTCTGTGATTCACTTTAAAACTTTATATTTCTTTAAACTGCACTTTATCACAATTTCCCAGAGGATCTCTCCAGGTGACATTACTCATTCACTAAGTTTTATCACACAACAGTCTCTCTGAGACAGTTACGTCCCTCGCCAGTTGCACAATGTGTTATTCTAAGAAACACTGAAAAAAATTCTCTGAACTCCTCTTCCAATATCACTGTTGTCAGTGTGATTGTCCCGGACTTTGCGAATATTGACGTTTCACTAAATGTTCACCATGCCTGTATTAAACATTCCAATGAATTCCTATTTATTGCAGTGACGAGCCATGAAATGCTGTTCGGTGGGTGGTCGAAAACTGTTCTGCTGCTTGTGTCCTTGGCAAGTAGTAGCCAGAATTTACATTCAGACTGACTCTACTTCATGATCTGATGCCAAATCCTTTCTCTGTAATGCCTTTCTTACCCATTATTGTTAGCATCATCCATTTTGCCTGAATTTGCACAAGGTTGTGAACCATTGAATATTTACGTTCCACCTTTTGTTCGCCCTGTAACCACATCTCTCTGGTGTCTAAATCTCTTTTATCTCTGTGTCACAAATCCATCTACCTTGTTGCAGAGACTTTGTCCATTAATAAAAAAAACATAATTTACTCGTTCCCACAATTTCCTGTCACAAATGGATTTGCTGATCTACAGTTTTAGTTAAACTTTGTCCCATCCTGTTCCTTTCTGTTGTCTTCAGTCACATTCCCACGCTGCTCTGATGCTTCACCTTTTCTCTTTGGATTTGGAAAGCTCCTTTCACCTGAAGCCTGTCCCTGCATCCTCTCTGTCAGGTTAAAGCCCTGTCCGTAAATCTACCAACGTGATTGGCCAGGACATTGTTCCACTGGAACTGTGCTGGGACCAATCTGGATGGATTTTTTTTAAAAATCAGGTATGGGATGTGGGTGTCTCTGGCTGACTAGCCTTTATTGCCCATCCCTTGCTACCCTTGAGCTAAGCAGCTGGCTCGCCCATTTCACAGGGTCATTGAGAGGCAAACACTTTGCTGTGGGTATGTCGTGCAGACCACATGAGAGTGAACTGTTGTCTTTCTCTGAAGGTCAAGTGTTTGGATTTTTATCAATACGTATTTATGGATTGTTATTTCCAATTTATGAAACATATATTCATTTAAAATTCCACATGGTTAGAAGTTAGAAAGAAGAAGGGGGTGGTCACTTTGTTGGGACTGTATTGTAGACTGTTGTAGACCCAACAGATACCAGAGGAGCAGCTGTGTAGAGAGATTGTAGATAACTATAGGAATAATAGAGGAGTGCAGGCTGGAGATTTTAATATTCCCTGTATTGACTGGGCCACCTAGAGTATAAAAAGACCTGGACAGAGGGCAATTTTTCAAATGTGTCCAAGGGAGGTTCCTAAATCAATATGCAGAGGGCCCTACTCTACTCAGGCAGGTGCAACACTGGACCTCCCTCAGAAAACGAGGTCGGGCAAGTGACTGAAGTGTCATTCAGAGAGCACTTTGGGTCCAGTGCCCACAACTGTCTTCGTTTTAACATAGTTATGGAGAAAGATCAGCAGGTCCACAGATTGAAGAGGACAACTGGAACAGGGCCAGGTTTGGGGCCATTCTGCAGGATCTGGCCAGCGTCAATGCTGTGAATTTAAAATTGCACAATGCCCAGCTAAAATCCAACTCGCTTTGGAAGCGCTGGTGATCACTGTAACAGATGAAAGGCTTAAACTAAATTTGTTTGATATTATATTCCATGACACTGCCATTCTGTTGATATGAATTCTGTACCTTAGGATTGTGCTCCACAACCACCTGATGAAGAAGCAGTGTTCTGAAAGCTAGTGCTTTCAAATAAACCGGTTGGACTGGAACCGAGTGTCGGGTGATTTTTAACTTTGTCCACCCCCAGTCCGACACCGGAACCTCCATATTATGATTCTAATCGATTGGGTGAGTCTGTTTGAAGGAAAAGGAACAACTGGCAAATGGGAGGCTTTTCAAAGTGTGATCTCAAGAATCCAGGACCAGTATGCCCCATTGGGGTAAAGGGAAAAGCTGGCAGGGTTAAGGATCCTTGGCTGGTGAGGGATAATAAGGCTCTGGTCTTGAAATGAAGACTGCATACATTGGGTTTAAGATTTCCATATCTACATATTCTTAAAGACACGATTAATCTGTAGAGACCCTACAATCCTCTCAGGCCCTGTAATACTCCCAATCTGCAGAAGTCGTTCCAATGTCTGTGACTCTTTCAATACAGTTCCTACCAGACCCACTATCTATGTGATATCTTTTCATTGCCAGCACCCACCCTGTCAATGTAAGCTCCTCCAGTGTCTCCATCCATCTACTCATTTCCACAATCTTCTCCAGCTCTTCCATGTGTAAACATCCCCCTCCCCTACAACCCTTCCCACTCTGACCAAACTGGAGGAGGTTACTAATGCTCCCTAATCTGTGAAACTGTCTCCAACCAAAATTGCTGTCTTTATCACTTGGAGAATCTGTCTGATTCCACACCCCCTTTATCTAAATAACCTGCAGAACCTAAGCCTTCCTGTGTCTATAAACATCTTCTGTCACGACTACCCTCCATACGTCTAATTGTTTTTCCAATCTGTACAACCCACTTTATCTCTGTACTCACCTCCATTCACCTGAAACATTCCTGTCTGTGTAAAACACCCCATCCTACCAACATCCTTATCCCTGTAAACTGCGCCATTCCTCCCAACCTCCCCATCTCCATGAACTCCTGTCGGCCCGACAGCTCTCCACATTTCTGTAACCTCCTGTGGCTCTATGCTCCTCCCTCCCTGTGAAAGCACCTTCAGTCCCCACAATTCTCCCAGTCTGGTCATCTGCTCCAGATCAGACCATTGCTGTCTCTGTTACCTCATACAACTTTAGCAACGCCTCCTATTTGTGTCACTTCATTCAGATCGCATCCTCTCCCGCTTCCCGAGACCTCTTGCTGCCATCATAACCCTTGCTATTTACAACATGGAATAGCACATTCCAGTACAAGCCCTTCTGCCCTCAATATTGTGCTGACCTTTTATCCTACTCTGAAGATGAAACGAACCTACATACCTTACATATTACTATCATTGTTGTGCCTATCCAAGACTTGCTTAGATGTCTGTAATGTGTCTGAATCTACTACCATGGCTGGCAGTCCATTCCACGCACCCACCACACTCTGTGTAAATAACGTACCATTCCCTTCCATGCCGACAGGATATCCCAACCCAATCTAGTCCTACCTGCCAGCACCTGGCCCATATCCCTCTGATATCTAAACTAAACCTTCTGCCAATTACCTTAAACGTATGTCCCCTTGTGATAGCCATTTCGCCATGGGATGTAGTCTCTGGTTATCCGCTCTATCGATGCCTCTCATTCCCTTGTACACCTCTATCAAGTCACCATTCTTCCTCCTTCGCTGTGATCAGAAAAGCCCTAGCTTCCACAACCTACCTTCTATGGGCATGCCCTCCAGTCCAGGCAGCTTCCTGCTAAATCTCCTCTGCACTGTCTTTAAAGCTTCCACATCCTTCCTATAATGAAGCGAACCGAACTGTTCACAATATTCGAAGTGTGGTCTAACTGGGGTTCTGTAGAGCTGCAGCAAAATCTCACATCTCTTAAACTCAATCCCCCTGCTAATGAAAGCCAACACACCATCTGCCTTCTTAACAGCCTGTCAACTTGGGTGGGAACCTGAGGGACACAGGATCCCTTTGTTCCTGCACACTGCTAAGAATCCTGCCTTTAACCACGTAAAGTTTTTTGCAGAATCCTCCAATCGAAAACTATCCCTATCTTTGTAAGTTCCTCCAGTCCCTACAACACTCATAAACTGTGAAACCTCCTCAAGTCCATATATTCCTAATGTCTGCAAAATCCTCCCGTCCTGATGTCCCTCCATATCTCTGTAACCCCCACCATCCTCCAGTGCCCTTCTGGGGAACATTGCAGAGGAAGGAGGAGTTGGAGAGTCTAGGCCATGTTACAAGGTATGAAGGGCTGCAGAACCTGGAGGATGGTACAAATGTCGGAAGGGACGTGGGTCTTGAAGAATGTTAGGTGTTCTGGGATTCATTGAACCTGCAGGATGGGACAGGGGATGGCTTGTGGAACCTGGAGGATATTATGATTTGAACCACAGGTAATTTTTGATTGGAACATTCAGCCGATCTTATAGTCATAGAGATGTACAGCATGGAAACAGACCCTTCATTCCAACCCAGCCATGGCGACAGGATATTCCAACCCAATCTAGTCCCACCTGCCAGTACCTGGCCTATCTCCCTCCAAACCCTTTCTATTCATATATCCATCCAAATGCTTCTTAAATGTTGTAGTTGTACCATCTGTAAGATTGGCTGAAAGATCCAATCAAACATTACCTGTGGTTCAAATCATAATACCCTCCAGTTTCCACAACCCATTCATGGTCCCATCCTGCAGATCAGATATCCCAACCCAATGTAGTCCCACCTGCTAGCACCCGGCCCATCTCCCTCTAAACCCTTCCTATTCAGATACCCATCCAGATGGCTTTTAACTGTTGCAGTTGTACTAGCCTCCACCACTTCCTCTGGCAGCTCATTCCATACATATACTATCCTCTGCGTGAAAAAGTTGCCCCATTTTATCTTTTATATCTTTCTACTCTCACCCTAAACCTCGCCCTATAATTCTGGACTCGCACACCCCAGGAGAAAACCTTTGTCTATTTACCCTGTCCATGCCTCTCTTGATTTTATAAACCTCTATCAGGTCACCCTCAGCCTCTGACTCTCCAGGAAAAACAACCACCACCTGTTCAAACTCTCCCTACAGCTCAGCCCTGGCAACGTTGTTGTAAATCTTTTCTTGGACCCTTTCAAGTTTCACAAAATCCTTCCGATTGGAAGTAGAACAGAGTTGCATGCAGTATTCCAAAAGTGGCCTAACCACTGTCCTGTACACCCGCAACATGACCTCCCAACTCCTGTACTCAATACTCTGACCAATAAAGGAATGCATACCAAGCACCTTCTTCGCTATCTGTGACTCTACTGTCAAGGAACTCTGGATTTCATTTGAAAAATTGCATAGACAGGTAGAGTGGCCCGAGGTCTTCTGGATAATGCTAGTTCAGTCTGAGCTGGGAGGCAGAGCCAGTGAAATATTTGCAGCGCTGTCTGATGAATGGTCGAGAGATAATGCACATGTTAAACAGGCTGTTTTAAGGGCTTATGGATTGCTTATGAAAGGGAAGCCACTACAATTCCCTTTACTGTACCATCACTATCTGTCAAAGCTCCTTCAGGTCTATATCCTCCGAATTGTTGAAACCTGCTCTCACCATTGCAACTCCCATTATTTCCTAACATTGTTGAGTCTCTAAAAGCTTCCCTATCAGGTTAATCTCCTCCATTGCATACAACACTCCTAGCCTGTGTAATCTCTTCAATTCCTATATACCGATGTATAGGTGTGACTGCTTTGTGGCCATTGTATCCTCATTTATATCTGCAAAAGGCTCTGCTCATTGTAGCACATCCTATGCTCATAAGTGAACCTGGTCTCTCACAAGATCTCTATCACTCTCTCTTCCAGTCTCTCCAAGCTTCCCTATCCCTCTTGTATCTTGCAGCTTGCACACCACTCACTCTCTCTGACATCCCTTCCAGTGCATAAATTCATCTCTCCTTCTAACTGTATCCAGTCTACAACTTCATCCCTTTCCCTGCAACATCCTCCAGTCCCTATAATCCTCTCTATTGCTGCAGCATTCTCCAGCTTATATCATCGTCCATGTGCTTGCAACATTCCCCAGTCCATACTACCCACCCTTTCCCTGTAATATTCTCCAGTCCATACCATCCTCCCTATCACTGTGATATTCTCCACATCCCACAACTGTTGCTAAATGTACGACATCCTGGAATCCTGTGAATGTTTCTACACCCTGATCAACATAGTCCATATAAAGATCCACAACCCTACACACATCCCTATCTCTGGAATCTAATCAAAGACGCTTTATCTGTCTAACTTCCACCAAACAATAAAATATTTTCTGCTGCGAACATTCTGTAGCAACTGTAACTATGTTTAACCCTGCAACATTGTCACGCCCCCAAACATCTCTCCCATTCTGTGACCTCTATCCATCCCTCAAAGGCCCTCTCTCGGTGACACGCGCCATGCATTTGCAACAAGGCAGATGGAATGACAGCATTAACCGAAGGGAACAGATATGATCGAACTGTTATTGTGGAGGTGTGGCTGCAGAATGATCATGACAGCAATGTGATTATTGAGGGGTTGTAGGGATTTAGACAGATCAGCAAAAAACCAAACAAGGTCCCGTTTTGTTGTGAAGACAGGACGCAGTCAGTGCATTAGTGAGACAGCCAATTTAATCTGGGAATCAAAATATAGAGTCATTTTGAATGGTCAGCTTCCAAATAGCAAGGGGGATCTGGAAGATCAAATCACAATCCATGCTCATTGGTAAGTTGGATACAATATTTTCTTGGTGATAGTAGACAGAGGCATGTGGAGTGGTCAATTTCTGATTGGACGTCTGTGGCCAATGATGTTTCACAAGGATCAGTGCTGCGATGTCTGTGTGTAATTTATATCTGTGATTCAGATGAAAAGGTCAGCAGTTTGAGTGGTAATTTTACAGACGACATTTGGAAAGGCATGTAATGATTAGGGATAGTTTGGGAATTGTGGATAGTGAGGAAGAGTGTTCAAGGTTGCAGCAATATGTAGATCAGCTGGAACGCTGGGCAGAGATGGGGCAAATTGAATTTCATCTGGACAGGTGTGAAGTGATGCATTTATGAAGCCAAATGGAAGAGAGAAGTACACTAATTGACTAGCTGGAAACATTGATAAACAGAGAGACATTGGAAGCAAGTCCATAGCTCCCTAAAAATAACAACACAGGATGTAGTGGTCGAGGGGGGAGTATGGTATGCTTACCTTTATTGGGCACAGTATTGAGTACAGACGTTTGCATGTCATGTTGTGACTGAATGAAACTTCAGTCAGCCATGTTTGAAAGATTGCGTGTCATTCTCGTTGCCACACTACAGGAAGGATGTGGAGGGTGTAACAGAGGGTTGGCAGAATGTTGCCTGGATGAGAATGTGTTTACTGTAAGGAGGTTGGACGCAATTGGATTGTTTTGCGTGAGTATCGGAGACTGAGGGGTGACCTGGTACAGGTATATAGCATAAGGAAAGGCGTGAATAGTGTGGATAGTTGGAATCTTCCTTCCAATGTAGAAATATGAAATTCTAGGGTGCATCGGTTTAAGGTGAGAGTGAGAAGTTTTAAGTGAGATGAATGAGGCCAGTTGTCTTTACCGAGAGGGTAGAAGCTGCTCGGGAGGTGGGAGAGGTGGAAATAAGAGCAAAGTTTTGAAGTGGCATTTAGACACAAACATGAACAGGCCGAGAATAGAGGGATATCTCCCATGTGCAGGCAGATGGGATTAGTTTAGAATAGCATCATGGTCAGCACAGCCATGGTGGGCCGAAGGGCCTATTACTCTGCTGTACTGTTCGAGTTTCTAACTTCCCGGCATCCACCCTGTCAAAGCCCCTCAGAATCCTGGATGTTTCATTCAATTTCTCTCCCATTCTTCAAAACCCCAGTAGGTTCAAGGGCAATTTTGAGTGGGAGCAGCGGCCGAGGAAAAACTAACCCGGGAGACTACAGCTAAGGTAAGACAGTTTGTTTCAAAATTACTTACCTGTAGCGGGCAGCGGAAGTGAGGTTGGAGCGCATAGCTGGGCGGGAAGGTAAGTGATTAGTATTTGAGTGGGTGATGGAGTTCAACCCTGCCAAGTGTGAGGTTGTCCATTTTGGAAGAACAAATAAGAATGTGGAATACAGGGTTAATGGTAGGGTTCTTGGTCAGGTGGAGGAACAGAGGGATCTTGGGGTCTATGTACATAGATCTTTGAAGGTTGCCACTCAGGTGGATAGAGTTTGTAAGAAGGCCTATGGAGTATTATCGTTCATTAGCAGAGGGATTGAATTCAAGAGTCGTGAGGTGATGTTGCAGCTGTACAGGACTTTGGTTAGGCCACATTTGGAGTACTGTGTGCAGTTCTGGTCGCCTCACTTTAGGAAAGATGTGGAAGCTTTGGAGAGGGTGCAGAGAAGATTTACCAGGATGTTGCCTGGAATGGAGAGTAGGTCGTACGAGGATAGGTTGAGAGTTCTCGGCCTTTTCTCGTTGGAACGGCGAAGGATGAGGGGTGACTTGATAGAGGTTTATAAGATGATCAGAGGAATAGATAGAGTAGACAGTCAGAAACTTTTTCCCCGGGTACAACAGAGTGTTACAAGGGGACATAAATTTAAGGTGAAGGGTGGAAGGTATAGGGGAGATGTCAGGGGTGGGTTCTTTACCCAGAGAGTGGTGGGGGCATGGAATGCGCTGCCCGAGGGAGTGGTAGAGTCAGATTCATTGGCGACCTTTAAGCGACATTGGGATAGGTACATGGATGGGTGCTTAATCTAGGATAGAAGTTCGGCACAACATCGTGGGCCGAAGGGCCTGTTCTGTGCTGTATTGTTCTATGTTCTATGTTCTATGTTCTCTTCTCATTGGAAAATCCCGCCATCTCCAGGATCAGCCGAGTGAACCTTCCCTGGCCTGCCTCCAATACAAGAATGTCTTTCCTTAGGGCACGCAACCTATTCATTATAATCTAGGTGTGGTCTGACATCATTTCAGCAAGACCTCCCTATTTTTAGACTCCATTCCCTTTGCCTTCTCTATGACCTGCTGATCCTGTAAGCTACCTTTTTCAGATTGATACACAAGGATTCCCAAAACCTTTGTGCAGTCAGTCTGAACCAAACGGTGTTAGCTTGACAGTAAGTCGGGAACGTGCTGGAATGTGTTATGAAGGATATGACAATAAATAATAACTGGATACTTAGAAACAATGGGAGGTGTATGATTTTATAAAAGGGGAATATTTTTAAATCTGATGGATTCTATATTTTGGTGTGACCATAAATGCAGAATAGATAAGGGTGGGGAGGCTAATTGCGGTAGAGGGATATTTGAAATTTCAGAAGCATTTAGACAAGTTTCAACCAGGGCTAAAACTTAGCTCGTGAGAGAATAGGGCCCCTGAAAGGTCAATGAGGCTGTCTGTGTGGGATCACTGCTGTTGGGTGAGATATTGAACAAATATGTTGTTTTAGGATTTACTGTGGTGAAAGACATGGAAGCTCGGGAACTTGGGAAAATACATAGGGATGTCTTGAAAAGAGTTCACATTGGAGAACAGGATGTCTTAAAATGCAAAAAGTTAGATAAAACCTTGGGACATGATCAAATATACCCCAGCGCCTTGTGAGAAGCGAGGGAGGAAATTACAGGGCCCCTTCCAGAGATATTTGCATCATCAACAGCTAGTACAGACCAGTGAGACTGACGGCAGGGATGGTAAGGTGTTGGAGGAGATTCTGAGAGAAACGATCATCGTGCATTTGGAAAGGTAAGGACAGATTAATGATCATCAGCATGGCTTTGTGTACGGGAAATCATGCCTCAAACCTGAGTGTGGAGATAGACAAGTGAGAGGTCAAAGCAGAGCAGTACACGATGTCCACATGAACTTTATCAAGGCCTTTGACAAGGTTCTGCATGGCAGACTGGTTAGTAAGTTTAGATCACACATAACCAGGGAGCGCTCACTAACTAGATACAAAACAGATTGACGGTAGGAGACAGAGCATGTTCATAGAGGGTTACTGCTCAAACTGCAGGCCTGTGACCAACGGTGTGCCATGGGGTTCGGTGCTGGGTCACTGTTGTGCATCACTTATATAATAAATGATAAGCAGGAGTCATGATTATCAAGTTTGTGATTGAGACTGAAATTGGTGATAATGTGGACAGTGAAGAGGGTTATCGAAGAGTACAATGGGATCAGCAGTACTGCTGGACCAGTGAGGTTAGGAATAACAGGTGGAGAATTGCAAGATGCAGGTACACAGTTTTTTGAAAGTAGCGTCACGGGTAGACAGGCTGGTGAAGCAGGTGTTTGGGAGGGTTACCCTTCATTGGGCAGAGCATTGAGAGTAGGAGTTGGGATGTCATGGTGTATCTGTACAGGACATTAGTGAGGCCACTGTATAAACATTGTTGATTATCTGGTAAAAATCAACTAGTTCACGTATGTCCTTTAGGGAGGGATATCTGACATTCTTACCTGGTCTGGCTCACATGTGACTCCAGTCCCACAGCAATATAACTGAGTCTGAGCTGCCTCTGGGCAATTAGCAGGAGGGCAATGTATGCTGCTCCAACCGGTGACATCCTTAGGCCATGAATGAATCAATGAAAAATGCAGATGTCTATCCCTCCCTTTGCAAACAGCTCTAGCTGCAGCAATCCGTACTGGCTTTGTAATGTTGTTCAGGCCTTTGTCCCTCTCTGTAACACTCTCACCACCTCCAGCACCTTCAATTCTCCCTGTTCCGCTACTCTGATTAAACACTGACAATATTTCCACTTCCTACTGCACTCCTCCACATTTCTAAATGTTGGTTACTTCAGAATTGATCGGTTCTTTTTCATCTCTTAATCAAATCGGCCAAGACCGTCTGAAGTGGGGAAGGAGCATTGGGAAGGTGTCGAGCACCTCAAGACTTTCTGTGGGGAAAACGGGACTCCAGGAGAAAACAGCACAAGGAGCGCGTGACCACACACCCACCCCCTTCCCTTGGCCACCTTTTGCCCCAAGTGTAACAGAGTCTGTGGAAAGCCACATCGGTCTGTACAGCCAACTCCAGACCTCCCCTGCCCAACCCACCCCACCCCGAGAGTGGGAGAGTCAGCCTCATCTGTGACCCACCGTCAAAGAGATGATGAGATAGGAAGGTTGAATCCCCTCACAATTATCCCAGTGCCTTTGTTACAAATTCAAACAATTCCCTGTTAATGCAGTGTCTAATAATATGCTATCACTCACTATCTCTCCATCTGGTATCCCTCGCTGTGTCGGTCTATTTACTGCCTCTGTCAGCATTTCTGCCTCTTACAGATGGTCTGAGATCCTGAGTCAACAGAATTGTCCATTCCAGAGACATGCAGCAGCACAGGCAAGGGATGGAGACTGGGATTATCGAGATCTCTGCTGTACTCAGTGCCACTCTGCATGAGTTATCCTCATTGCATCAGTCGAATTTCCCATTCTGTCTATTTCTGTCTCATGCAAGTCATCAGGATGTTCCTAACTCCTGTCTCATCCATCACCTCATTGAAGCTGGTTGGTCAGCCAGAGAGAGATGGAGAGGGAGATCTGGAGCCTTCAGTAAATCCTACAGCCGGTAAGATCACTCACAGTAAACAGCACAGGGTGGAGGTAGGAGAAGTCTATATTCATACCTGGAAGATAGGACATAGATACAGAGCTGGGTAAGGAACAGCAACATTCTAGGTTTCATTCCCACCATCTTGTGAGGGTCCTGCTTTCACCTCTTCTGTACTGTTCCTCAATGCGACAGCACAGGGATCGCAGGCACCAATCCTGGCCCATGCCGATCTCTGTAATATTCTCCAGTCCCGATAATCCTTCCTCTGTTTGGAATCTCCTCTCGTCCACACCATTCTCTGTGTCTCTGTCTCTGTCTCTGTCAGGTTCTCCAGTCCCTAACACCCTAATCCCTAACCTTCTCCAGTAGATACTAAATTCCTTCATCCCTGTAAACCCTGATAGACCTGTCTATCCCTGTAAGCTCCTCCCACCAATACCACCCTCCATGTCAATGTATTTGTCTTTAACCTCTCCATCTGTCCCTACCTATGTAATCTTCTCCAGCTCCTACAACCCTTCTTAAACTGTGAAAAATTTGTAATCTCCTTCTCCTTCTCCAATTCTTTGATCTTTATCTTGTTAAATTTCACCCTCATTCCCGACACCATACCCCTCCCGACCACAGGAACCTCTTTCAGTTTGTGCAACCCTCCCCATTTGTGTAACTGTCTCCAACCCAGTAACCTGGCATTCTCCATTGCCTTCCTATCTATGAGGCCTCCAGAGTCTAGAAGCCTTCTTATATCTGTAAATGTCTTCGGTCAGGACAACCTTCCATATCTCTGTTAGTATACACAATAATCTCCGAGATGAAACAGCCCCCTGTCTGTGCCTCTCAGTCTGCCTGCCTCTCCCTACATCTATCCCTATCCCTATCTCCAGAATCAAATCCAGCTCCCTCTATCTCTGTAAATTCCTCCAATCCCCCCAAACCCCTTTGTCCCATGAACATTCTTGACCAGATGTAACTCTGTTTAACTCTAACATCCTCGAGTCCCTGTAATCCTCCCTATCTCTGTAACCTCTACCCATCTGTTCAACCCCCTCCCACTCCTGAGGAATGACTCCCTGTATTCGCCATAAGGCAGATGGAATGACAGGGAACAGATATGATGGAACCGTCATTCCGGAGATTTAGCTGCAGAATGACCATCACTGGGAAGGGAATATTGAAGGGTTGTTTTAATAGAGTCAGTGTCAGAGAGATGTACAGCATGGAAACCGACCCTTTGGTCCAACCCATCCACGCTGTGCAGATATCCCAACCCAATCTAGTCCCAATATGCACACTAGGCATAAAGCCAACAACTTATGAAGGAAGCTTGAGGTTAATGCATTAATGAGACAGTCTTGTGGATCTGAATATGAAAAGTGGAGCTGAGAATAAGCAAGCAGCAGCAACCGTTAGCAGGAATTCTTTTGTAGGCACCAACCTGTGATGGGAATGTCAATGTGGTTACAGTCGGGACACTGAATGTACTTATGGCAAGGGCAGTACAGTAACTGTGTGACAGTGGTCTCCATGCCGACTGATACAGCAACGAGCCTGTTGGATTGAATTAGTTGGTGTGAATATAAATGGCAGAATTGTAAGGGTGTAGGAGGGGTGTAGTAGTATAGGGGATATAGTGTATTTGAATTATCAGAAGCCTTTATGCAAGTTTCAATAAGGGTTAAAGAGTAACTTGGGAGAGAATAGGGCTCCTTAAAGATCATAAGGTCGCCTATATGTAGAACCAGAGGAGATGGGTGAGATAATAGACAAAATAGTCTTCTCAGTATTTACTGTGGAGAAAGACATGGAAGCTCGGGAACGTGGGGAAATAAATAGTGATGTCTTGGAAAGAATCCTCAACAGAGAAGAGAAAGTGCTGGAATCTTAAAACAAATAAAGCTAGATCAATCCTCAGTAGCTCATTAGGTCAATGCTAGAATATTGTGGGAAGCTAGGGAAGAGATTGCAGTAACCCTTACAGAGATATGTATATTATCAACAGGCACAGTAAGATGTTGGAAGACTGGAGGTTGGCTAATGCTGTTCCATCACTGAAGGACTGCAGGGAAAAGCCCGGAAATTACAGCCCCGTGAGACCAGTGATGGGGATGTTGGTGGAGGAGATTCTGAGAGAAAAGAGATCCTTACATTTACAAAGGCAAGGGCTGATTTGAGATGGTCAGCATGGCTTTGTGAGTGGGAAACCACGTTTCACAAACTGGATTGACTCTTCGAGGAGGTGGCCAAGGATAGATGAAAGCAGAGCAGTCAACGTTGTCCACATGGACTTTAGCATCTAGTCAAGAGGAAGGAGGAAGTTTACTTAAGGTCGAGGAAGCAAGGATCAGACAGGGCTCCAGAGAGTTACATTGGATGGCACGGTGTCTCAGTGGTTAGCACTGCTACCTCATAGCACCACGGACTCCATTTCGATTACAGCCTCAGGCAACTGTCTCTGGGGTATTTGCGCATTCTCCCTGTGGGTTTCCTCCAGGTTCTCCGGTTTCTCCCCCATAGCCCAAAGATGTGCCAGTTTGGTGCCTTAGCCATGCTAAATTACCCATAGTGTTCAGGGATGGGTAGGTTTGGGGAATTAGTCAGGGCAAATGGAGAGTAATAGGGTGGGGGAATGGGGCTGGGTTGGATACTGTTTGGATGGTTGATATGGAGGTGCTGGGCCAAATGGCCTGTTTCGACACAGTAGGGATTCTCTGAAGGTACCAGGAAGGAACCGAGAGACGGACTTAAGGCAACTAGAAGGGGGCATGAAAAAGCATTGTTGGGAAGGATTAAGGAAAACCGCGAGGCATTCTCCACTTATGCGAGGAACAAGAGCAAGGCCAGAGTGAGGATAAGGTCAATCTGGGATAGTGGAAGGAACTTGTGCCTGGAGTCACAGGAGGTAGGGGAGGTCCTTAATGAATACTATGTCTCAGTATTCACTGCTGAGAAGGGTCTTTTCGTTTGTGAGGACAGCGTGAAACAGGCTGATGTACGTGAACAGGTGGGTGTTAAGAAGGAGGATGTGCTGAGAATTTTCTAAAAGATAAGGATAGAAAAGTCGCTGAACCAGACTGGATGCGTCCAAAGTTACGACAGGAACCAATGGAGTGGTTGCTGCGCACCTGGTGATGACCTTTGCAGCCTCACTGTCCACTGGAGTCGGACCAGATGATTGGAGGCAGGAAAATATTATTCCCTTGTTCAGGAAAGGGAATAGGGATAATCCTGGGAATTGCACATCTGCCAGTCTTATGTCTGTGGTGTGCAGATTATTGGAGAGGACTCTGGGAGACAGGATTTATTATTCCTTGGAAAACCCTAGTTTGATCAGAGACAGTCAGTATGGATTTGTAAGGGGCAGGACATGCCTTACAAGTCTTATCGAATCTTTAGAGAATGTGACAAAACATCTTTATGGTTCATTCAGAAAGTACGGAGGCATGGGGTACAGGGAAACCTGTCTGTCTGGATACAGGATTACTGGCCCACAGAAGACAGAGGGTGATGATAGATGGAAAGCATTCATCCTGGAGCTCAGTGACCAGTGGTTTTCTGCAGGGAGAGGTTACAGGACCTCTGCTCTTTGTGAGTTTATGAATGACTTGGATGTGTGATTGAAAGAGGGGTTAGTAAGTTTCCCAATGACACGAAGGATGGTGAAGTTGTTGATATTGTGGAGGGCTATTGTAGGTTGCAACGGAACATTGACAGGATGCAGAGTTGGGCTGAGAAGTGGCAGATGGAGTTCAATCTTGGAAAAGTGTGAAGTCATTCATTTTGAAGATTGAATTTGAATGCAGAATGCAGAGTTACAGGTAGGATCTTTGGCAGTGTGGAGGAACAGAGGGATCTTGGGTACCAAGTCCATAGATCCCTCAAAGTAGCCACCCAAGCTGATACGCTTGTTAAGAAGCAATATATTTTGTGGGATTTCATTAGTTTGGGGATTGAGTTTTAAAGCCGTGAGGTTATGCTGCAGCTCTATAGAGACCTAGTTCGACCCCACTTGGAATATTGTGTTCAGTTTTGGTCCCTTCATTGCACGAAGGATGCAGAAGCTTTAGAGAAGGTAAAGAGGAGATTTACCAGGATGCTGCCTGTACTGGAGAACATGTCTTATGAAGAAAGGTTGAGGGAGCTAAGGCTTTTCTCATTGGAGTGAAGAAGGACGAGGGGTGACTTGGCAGAGGTGAACAAGGTGATGAAAGTCAGAGATAGAGTCAATAGAGAGAGATATTTTTTACCCTCATATAAATAGTTATTACAAGGGGGTATAATTTTCGGGTGGTTAGTGGATGGTGAAGGGGAGATTTCAGAGGTAGGTTCGTTACATACAGAGTGGTGGCTGAGTGGGATCCACTGCCAGCGGTGGCGGTAAAATTCGATGTATTAGGGACATTTAATATACTTCTGGATAGGAACATGGATGATAATAAAATGAAGGGTATGGAAGTTAGAGTCATAGAGATGTATAGCATGGAAACAGACCCTTCAGTCCAACCTGTCCATGCTGACCAGACATCCCAACCCAATCGAGTCCCACCTGCCAGCACCTGGTCCATATCCCTCCAAATCCCTACTATTCAAATACCCAAACAAATACCTCTTAAATGTTGTAATTGTATCAGTCTCCACCACTTCCTCTGGCAGCTCATTCCATACACCTACTACCCTCTGCATGAAAAAGTTGTCCCTTAGGTCTCTTTTATATCAATCCCCTTTCATCCATAACCTATGCCCTCTAGTTCTGGATGCCCCAATCCCAGGGAAAAGACTTTGTCTATTTACCCTATCCATGCCTCTCATAATTTTGTAAACCTCTGTCATGTCATCCCTCAGCCTCCGACGCTCCAAGGAAAACAGCACCAGCCTGTTCAGCCTCTCCCTATAGCTCAAATCCTCCAGCCCTGGCAACATCCTTGTAAATCTTTTCTGAACCCTTTCAGGTTTCCCAACATCTTTCCGATAGTAAGGAAACCAAAAATGCTCGCAATATTCCAACAGTCCTGTACAGCCGCAACATGACCTCCCAACTCCTGTACTCAGTACTCTGACCAATAAAGGAAAGCATACCAAACGCCTTCTTCACTATCCTATCTATCTGCGACTCCACTTTCAAGGAGCTATGAACCTGCACCTGAAGGTCTCTTGGTTCAGCAACACACCATAGGACCTTACCATTAAGTGTGTAAGTCCTGCTAAGATTTGCTTTCCCAAATTGCATCACCTCGTATTTATCTGAATTAAACTCTATCTGCCACTTTTATTTTTGATCTTATGGTCGGATAAAAGATTGACATGTCATCATGGCCAAAGGATCTTGTTCTGTCCTGTTCTGTGTTCTACGTGTCGTATGGTAAGCTGGGTAATAAGCTCAGATCAGTGTAAAAGGTTATGGCGTTCAGGAGGAGTTTGTCAACTGGACAGAAAATTGGGCTTGATGGAGACAGAGGGTGGTGGGAGACATGTTGTTTTTCTGACTGGAGGCATGTGACCAGCGGTGAAGTGAGTCCCCTGCTGTTTGTCATTTGGATAAATGGTTTGGATGGGAATATTGTTAAGTAAGTTTAAGTAAGTTTTTTGAGTGACACTGAAATTGGTGGTAAACTGGACAGTGATGAAGGTTATCTATGATACAACAGGATGAACAGTACTGCTGGGAAAGTGGGCTGAAGAATAGCAGATGGAGTTTAATTAGATAAAGGTGAAGTGTTCCATTTTGGTGAAACAAACCAGGGTGGGACCTGTACAGTTAATGTTTGGGCCCTGGGAATGTTGTCAGTCAGTGACCCAGGGATGCAGGTACACAGTTCATTGAAAGTGGTGTCACAGATAGACAGGCTGGTGAAGCAGGCGTTTGGGATGGTTTCCTTCATTGGGGAGAGCATTGAGAGGAGGAGTTGGGATGTCATGTTGTATCTGTACAAGACATTGGTCAGGCCACCATAAAAGCGTTGTTGATCAGTGGGAAGAACTCATCTGGTTCACTGACCTCCTTTTGTGTAGACCATCTGACATTTTAACCTGACCTGGCTAACATGTGACTCCAGACCCACTGCAATACGGCTGACTCTGAGCTGTCCTCTGGGTAATTAACAGTGACTCCCACATCCCATGAATGAATAAATAAAAATACATATGTCCCTCTCTACCTCTACAAACCCCTCCAGCTGCAGCAATCCGCACTGGTTTTGTAACATCGTTCAGGCCCTGACCACTCTCAGCAACACTCTTACCACCTCCGGCACCTTTACCTCTCCCTGTTCCTTTTGTGACATTGAACCCTGACACTGATTCCCCTTCCCACTGCCCAACTTCTGCGAGCAGACCCTTTGCAATCCCTTTAACACTTACTCTTAAAACACTCTCACTACAGGATTTTAAGTACTTTTTGGTGATCTTCTAAGCCTCATAATCTAATATGATACATTTTGTCCTGAGTGAGGGGCCGGTGGGAATTTCTTGCTGAGGTTTTGTCTGTTTCAGTGGAATGTTCTTTTGTTGAGTGATTTACACTGTCCTTTCAAATGTTTTCCACTGTTCATTTATAGGCACAGATTTCAGTCTGTTTCGCCTCTTTACCTTGGTCAGTTCTCATCTCAAACCATGTCATTGGCTGTTTTTGTTTCTCGTTGTAGCATGTCCTTTCTGTGATTCACTTTAAAACTTTATATTTCTTTCAACTGCACTTTATCACAATTTCCCGAAGGATCTCTCCAGGTGACATTACTTATTCACTAAGTTTCATCACACAACGGTCGCTCTGAGACAGTTACGTCCCTAGCCTGTTGCACAATTTGTTATTCAAAGAAACACTGAAAAAAAATTCTCTGAACTCCTCTTCCAATATTCCTGTTGTCAGTGTTTGTCCCAGATTATGGGAATATTGAAGTTTCCCAAAATTATCACAAAGTGTTTATTAAAAAATTCCAATGAGTTCCTGAGTAATGCAGTGATGAGCAATGGAATGCTGTTCGGTGGCTAAAACTGTTCTGCTCCTTGTGTCCTTGGCAAGTAGTAGCCAGAATTTACATTCAGACTGACTCTACTTCATGATCTGAGACCAAATGCTTTCTCTGTAATGCCTTTGTTATCCATTATTGTTAGCGTTACCCATTTTCCTGAGTTTCCACAAGGTTGTGATCCATTGAATATTTATGTCCACTTTTTGTTCGCCCTGTAACCAGGTCTCTCTGGTGTCTAAATTTATTTTATCTCTGTGTCACAAATCAATCTACCTTCTTGAAGAGAGTTAAAAATCACACAACACCAGGTTATAGTCCAACAGGTTTAATTGGAAGCACACTAGCTTTCGGAGCGATGCTCCTTCATCAGGTGATAGTGGAGGGCTCGATCGTAACACAGAATTTATAGCAAAAAATTACAGTGTGATGTAACTGACATTATACATTGAAGAATTGATTGTCTGTTAAGCCTTTCATCGTTTAGAATACAGTGATAGTTTCACTTCTTTCATGTGTAAATCACAAAACATTTTTTTTAAGTTGCATTCTCGGGTTAGCTGTTAACAATGGTGATAACTAGACAATATGTTGAAGGTGTTAGACCCCTGTGTTCTCTGTCTATGCCCTGATATTTAGATTGATTCTAATCTAAAAAGTGAGATAAAAGTTTGACATAAATTCATGCAGTTTTTGAGCTCAGAGTTCTACATGAATGCATGCAGTATTTGATCAAAGTACAATGTAATCCTGCAAGTACAAATTCACCCCACAAAATATATGTGTGTCTGTGGGTCTTTGTCTGTCTGGGGTGGGGGTTGTGAGTGTGAGAAAGTGTGTGTGTAGTGGGTGCAGAGTGTCTTAGGTCTGTGAGGGAGTGCATGTGTGAGTGTGTGTGTCTATAAGGGTGTGTGTGGGTGTCTGTGTGTACCTGTGTCCGTGTGTATGTGAGGGTGTGTGTGTGTGTAGGAATATCTGTGTATGTGTGTGTAGTGCAATGGTGATCACCTGTAATGTTCTGAGCTCATTCCATACACACACCACCGTGTGCATAAAAAAGCTGTCCCTTCAGTGCCATTTAAACCTTTCCCCTTTAACCTTAAACTTATGCTCTCTAGTTTTGGACACTCCAACCCCTGGGAAAAGACCTTGAATATTTACCCAATCCATACCCCTCATGTTTATATAAACCTCTGTGTGGTCACCCCTCAGTCTCCGATGTTCCAGTAAAAACAACTCCAGCTTATTCAGCAGTAACCCTGGTAATATCTTGTCAATCTTTTCTGAGCACTTTGAACTTTCACAACATCCTTCCTATAGCGGGGAGACTGGAATTGCAGAGAACTCCAAATGTGGTCTAACGTATTACTCTTGTTCCCTGAGTTCCCCAGTCTTTGTCCACAATAAGTTCTGGAGTAAAAAATTTGTTCACGGTCTTAAACATATCCTGCTGTTCCACACATCAATGGTCTCATTGATCTTTAAGGGACAGCATTTTGTCTCGAGTTACTCTTTTACTCAATATATTTTTACAATCACTTTTAGATTCTCCTTATCATTCTCTGCCAAAGCTATTGCATGTACACTTTCTGCAATCCTGATTTCTACCCAAAGTGTATTCCTAAAGTCCCTGTGATCCTCAGGGATTCCCTTGGTCCATCTGGCTATACCTGACATGTGCCCCCTTTTCCTTGACCAGACCCTCAGTAGACAGCCAGTGTTTCCGAATGCTGTCAGCATTGACCTGCACACAAACAGGAACATGCTGGTGGTGATCTCTCAATTTATCTCACTTTTAAAATATTCTCACTTGCCAGACTTCCCTTTCCCTGCAAATAGACTCACCAACCACCTTTTGAGAGTTCCTGGCTAATATCGTCAAGATTAGTCTGGCCCCATTTTCTAAGTTGAACCTGTGGACCAGCCCTGTCCTTTTCCATCGCTATTTTCAAACTAATAGACTTGAGTCACTTTGGCAAAATGCTTTCCCACTCACACCTCAGTCCCTTTCCCTACCTTAATTCCCAAGGGGAGGTCAGGTTTTGCCCCTTTCTCTTTTCAGGCTATTTACATATTGATCGGGAGTTTTATGGAACACAATTACCAAATTCCTCTCTTCCAAACAATGAACACTGGAAGTCCCAGTCTAGGTTTGGAAAGTTTAAAAACCCCAACCATAACAGCCCTATTATTATGATTGATATTTGAGATCTCCTGATATGTTTGTTCCTCAGTCTGCCACTGATTATTCGGGGTCAGTAAGATAATCATGTCAGAGCGATGACCCCTTCTTATTTCTCAGTTCCACTAACATAGTGTCACTGGGTGATCCCACAGGAATAGCCTCTCTCGGGATTCATGCAATGAAAACCCACCACCACGCGTCCTCTCTTGCCTCCCCTTCAATGTTTCCTGTAGCATCTCCACCTTGAAACAATGAGATGCCAGTCCTGCCCCTCCCTCAGCTGTGTTTCTGTAATACAATTATATCCCAGTCCCATGTTCCAATCCATGCCCTGAGTTCATCTTCCTTAGCTGGCAGGCCCCTTTCATTGAAATAAATGCAGTTTAATCATCAGTTCCCCCTCCCCCATTTCCTGCTATGTTCTTGCCTGCCTTGTCTGCTGAACTTGCTGTCTTTAACTTGTGTACCAAGCTCAATCTTCTTTCTGGCCTTATGACTGTTTAAGGTCCAACACCCTGCCAGATTAGATTACATCCTCTCAAGCAGCTCTAACAATTCGCCCCATCAGGATGTGGGTCCCCCTCCTGCTCCCAGTTCAGGTGCCTTCCCCACCCTGTCAACCTGTGCTGACACCTTCAGACATCCAGGGACTTGCCCACCAAGGTCCCGGTGTTACTCAGTACTCCAGGAGGACCTACCCTTCATGATGTATATCCTTCGGTTATGAGACTTCCCACAGTGCATTACCTCACAGTGATCAGAAGTAAACTCCATCTGCCATTACTCAGAGTGTGTACAACTCTGAGTATGACTAACTTCATCCAGTCTCCCCAACCGTCCCTACCTCTAATTGTCGAGAGAATGCACAACCCTCCCTATTGCGTTAACCCCCTCCAGTCCCTCTCATGGACACCATCTCTGTAAGCTTCTCCTGTTCCTGACTATATTTTCCTCCTGTTCCAATAAACCCTTGTGAACTTTGTGACCTAGTCCAATCACTGCAGTGCTCTGTATAATCAGCCTCACTGTGCCTGGAACCTGGCTTCAATTCCAGCCTTGGCCGACTGTCTGTGTGGACTTTGCATGTTCTCCCCCAGAATGTGTGGGTTTCTTCCGGTTGCTCTGGTTTCCTGCCATAGTCCAACAGACAGAAGATACGTGATTGGCCATCATAAATTGACTGTAGTATTCAGGCAAGTGGTGGTTTAGGTGAGTTCACCATCAGGAATGCAGGGTTTATTGGACAGGGAGAGGGATGGGTCTGGTTCGGATGCTCTTTAGAGGGTTGGTGTGGACTTTTGGGCCAAGTGGCCTGTTCCCTCACTGTGGAGATTCTATTCAGGTTACTGCCCAGTCCTGACAACCATCCCTGTCTCTTGAACCTTGCCTCATCCCCAATAATCTCCTTATATGTGTAATCTCCAACAGTTTCTAAAACATTCCTTGGCGATGTCAGCTTCTCCAGTCTTTACAAAGATCGATACGACTGTCACCTCTTCCTGCTTTTAGAACAATTCCGATAACTATTGCCATTTGTTACATCACTCCCAATCACTGTTCCATCCTGAAACCTCCAAAAACATTTATATCTCTGTAAACTCATCTGGACTGTCTATACTTCCTTTTGACAATCCCGTTCTGAGACTTTCTCTATATCAAAAAAAGTCATTAAGTTTAGGTAACTCTTATTATTGTAACCTCCCTCCAGCCTTACAGCACTGAGGATCTGTAGAACCTCTTTTCAAATCGACAGCCATCTCTGTGTCTGTAATCTCCTCCACTCCCCATAATATATTTTCTCTGAGCTCCTCTGTAGTCCACTAAACACTCCCTAACACTGTCTGTATCAGTGTAACCTTCACCAAAAACACAACCTTCCCTATCTGTGTGAATCCCTACACCAGTCCCTATCCCTCTCAGCTCCGTCTAAAAATACAACCCTCCATGTCTGTGTATTCACCTTCAGTCCCTACATCCCTCCCTATCTGTGTAACCTTCTCCATGCATTTTTGCTACAGTCTCTTCAACTGTCCCTGTCAGTGTAATATCTTCCAGTCCCGAAAACTCCCCTCTCTTTAACTTTCTCAGGCCACACATCCCTCACTATCTGTGACCTACTCCTGTCGGAGAACCCTCCCTCTGTGAACTGCTCCAACTCTTCAACTCTCCATAATCTCCTGCAGCTCTTCCAGCCCTCCCTATCGACCAAACCTCTTCCAGTCCCTAAAACGCCATCAGTCTGTAGAGACCCTACCATCATCCCTATCTGTGTTATCCTCTCAGGTCCCTGCAACCCGATCTGTAGATCCCACTCCAATGCCTGTGCCTCTCCCGATCCTGTTCCTCATTAACAATGTCACATCCTCCCGTCACTATCACCCACCCCGTCAATGTAAGCTCCTCCTGTATCTCCAAACATTTACTCATCTCCATAACCTTCTCCAGCTCTTACCCCCCCATCTGTGTAAACATTACTCTCCACTCGAACCCTCCCTATCACAGGAACTTCCTCCTGTTTGTGCTATGCTTCCTTCTCTGTGAGACTGTCTCCAACCAATCTTGCTCCTCATTCTCTCAAAAAAGAATCCAGATTCCACAGTCTCCATGTTGAAATAACCCCCAGAACCTAAGCCTTCCTATCTCTATAAACATCTTCAGTCACGATGACCCTCCATAACTCTGTTTGTTCCGCCAGATGATACAAACATCTTTATCTTTGTAATCTGCTCAACTCCCTAAAACAGTCCCTGTCTGTGATCTAGCCCTGTCCTACAAACATCCTTATCCCTGTAAACTTCTCTATCCCTCCCAACTTTCCCAACTCCATGAACCCCTGTCAGTCCTACAGCTCTCCACATTTCTGTAACCTCCTGTGGGTCTATGGTCCTCCCTCCCTGTGAAACCACCTCCAGTCCCCCATCCCTCCCAATCTGGGTCCTCTGCTCCAGATCAGACCATTGCTGTCTCTGTAAACACCTCCACTCCTGACAACTCTTCCCATTTGTGTAACTTCTTTCAGACCCCATACTCTCCAGCTTCCTGAATCCTCTTCCTGCATTGCAACCAAAATCACATGTTTATGTAATATCCACCAGTGCTTACACCCCCCCCAACTCAGTAACCACTTACAGTCCTAACAAAGCACCTAAACTGTGAAACCTCTCATTTCCCTACAATCCTCCCTCCCTCCCTCCTCAAATGCCTTCATCACCATGAAACCTCACAATTACTGAAGCCTCCTTTTAGCATTGCAACCCTCCTAATGTCTGCAAAATCCTCCTGTCCTGATATCCCTCCCTGAGTCTGTAATCCCCACCACCCTCCAGTACCCTTCTGGGGAACATGGCAGAGGAGGGAAGATTTGTAAAGTCCGAGCCATGTTACGGAGGTAGAATTCTGGGAATTACAGATTTGGTCTAATGTTTGTGGTGTGCAGATTATTGGTGAGGACTCTAAAGAAAGGATTTTTGACAACTTGGAAAACCATAGTTACATTAGCCACAGTCAGTATGGGTTTGTGAGGGGTCAGGTCATGCCTCACAAACCTTATTGAATTCTTTGAGGATATGACAGAATACGTTGATGGCTCATTCAGAAAAGAAGGATGATTGGGATACAGGGAAATCTGTCTGTCTGGATGCAGGATTGGATGGCCCAGAGAAGACAGAGTATGGCGGCAGATGGACAGTTTTGAGCCTAGAGCTCAGTGACCAGTGGGGTTCTGTAACAATCGGCTCTGGGACTTTGCTGTTTGTGATTATTGTAAATGACTTGGATGTGGATGTTGGAGAATGGGTTAGTAAGTTTGCCAATCACACCAAGTTTAGTGGAGTGGTGAGGAATGTGGAGGGCTGTTGTAGGTTGCAATGGGACATTGACAGGACGCAGAGCTGGGCTGGAAGTGGCAGATGGAGTTCAATCTGGAAAAGTGTGAAGTGATTCATTCTGGAAGGTCGAATTTGAATACAGAATACAGGTGGAAAGGCAGAATACTTGGCATTGTGGAGGAACAGAGAGATCATGGGGTCCATGTCCAGAGATCCCTCAAAGTTGCCACGCACATTGATAGGGTTTTTTAAAAGTCAAGTGTTGTGTTGGCTTTCTTTAGCAAGGGGATCAATTTCAAGAGCCATGAGGTTTTACTTTATCTTTATCGCGACCTGGTGAGACCACACTTGGAATGTTGTGTTCAGTTCTTGTCCCATCTTTACAGGAAGGATGTACAAGTTTTAGAGAGCGTACATAGGAGATTTACCAGGATATTGCCTGGAATGGAGGGCATTTCTTATGGGGGAGCTGTGGCTTTTCTCATTGGAGTGAAGAAGGGGGCGGGGTGACTTGGTAGAGGTGAACAAGGTGATGAGAGGCACAGAGAGAGTGAATAGTCAGAGACTTTTTCTCCTGTGGCATGAATGGCTATTACAAGGCGGCATAATTTTAAGGTGATTGGAAGATGGATAAGAGGATAGAGATGGTAGGTGGTTGGATGGACTGCCAATGGTGGGAGTAAAATTGGACACATTCGGGACAGCGAATAGACTCTTGGACAGACACATGGATAGAGTAAAATGAAGGGTGTGTAGGTTAGTTTGATTTTACAGTTGGATAAAAGGTTGGCATAGCATCATGGCCGAAGGGTAATGGGCTGAACTGTTCTGTGTTCTGTGTTCTGTCTGGTAAACTGGGGAATAAGCTCAGATCAGTGTAAAAGGATAATGCATTCAGGAGGAGCTCGTGAACTGGATACAAAATTTGCTTGATGGTAGGAGACAGAGGGTGATGGGAGACATGTTGTTTTTCTGACTGGAGACATGTGACCAGCGGTGGAGTGGGTCCACTGTTGTTTGTCATTTGGATAAATGGTTTGGATGGGAATATTGGTTTCCTGGTAAGTCATTGTTTTCGGTGACACTGAAATTGGTGGTAAAGTGGTCAGTGAAGAAGGTTATCTATGATACAACAGGATGGACAGTACTGCTGGGAAAGTGGGCTGAAGAATAGCAGATGGAGTTTAATTAGATAAAGGTGAGGTGTTCCATTTTGGTGAAACAATCCAGGGTGGGACCTGTACAGTTAATGTTCGGGCCCTGGGTAGTGTTGTCAGTCAGAGACCCAGGGATGCAGGTACACAGTTCTTTGAATGTGGTGTCACAGGTAGACAGGCTGGTGAAGCAGGCGTTTGGGATGGTTACCTTCATTGGGGAGAGCATTAGGAGTAAGAGTTGGGATGTCATGTTGTATCTGTAAAAGATATTGGTGGGGCCACCATTAAAACATTGTTGACCAGGAGGAAGAACTTATCTCGTTCACTAACCTCCTTTAGGGATGGACATCAAATATTCTAACCTGGTCTGGCCGACATGTGACACCAGACCCACAGCAATATGGCTGACTCTGAGCTACCCTCTGGGTAATTAGCAGTTGGGTCAAAGAATGTTTGTCCAGGCAGTGACACCCACATCTCATGAATGAATAAATAAAAATAAATATGTCCCTCCCTACCTCTGCAAATCCCTCCAGCTACAGCAATCCGTACTGGCTTTGTAACACCGTTCCAACCCTGACCACTCGCAGTAACACTCTCACCACCTCCAGCACCTTTACCTCTCCCTGTTCCTATTGTGTCAATAAACCCTGACCATGGTTCCCCTTCCCACTGCCCTCCTCCTGCTAGCATACCCTTTGCAATCTATTTAACATCTACTCCTGAAACACACTCTCACTTTAGAATTTTAAGTACTTTGTGGTGATCTTCTCAGCCTCATAATCTAGTATGATCCCTTTTGTCCTGAGTGAGGGCCCAGTGGGGATTTCTTGCTGAGGTTTATACTGTTTCAATGGAATGTCCTTCTGTTGAGTGTTTTACACTGTTCCTTCAAATGTTTTCTGCTGTCCATTTACAGATACATGTCTCAGTCTGTTTAGCCTGTTTACCTTGGTCAGTTCTCCTCTCACACGCATGTAATTGGCTATTTTTGTTTCTAGTTGTAGCTTGTCCTTTCTGTGAATCACTTTAAAACTTTATATTTCTTTAAACTGCACTTTATCACAATTTCCCGAAGGATCTCTCCAGGTGACATTACTCATTCACTAAGTTTCATCACACGATCGCTCTGCGATAGTTACGTCCCTTAACAGTTGCACAATTCGTTTTTCAAAGAAACACTGAAAAAAAATTAACCGAACTCCTTTTCCATTATCAATGTTGACCGTGTGTTGTCCCAGATTATACGAATATTGAAGTTTTCCAAAATTATCACAATGCCTTTGTTAAAAAATTCCAACGAGTCCCTGTGTAATGCAATGATGAGCAATGGCATACTGTTCAGTGGCTAAAACTGTTCTGCTGCTTGTGTCCTTGGCAAGTAGTAATTACATTCAGACTGACTCTACTTCATGATATGCAGCCAAATGCTTTCTCTGTAATGACTTTGTTATCCATTATTTTTAGTGTTACCCATTTTTCCTGAGTTTTCGCAAGATTGTGAACCATTGAATATTTTTGTTCACCCTGTATCCATGTCTCCCTGGTGTCTAAATCTCTTTTATCTCCATGTCACAAATCCATCGACCTTATTACAGTGACGTTGTCCATTAAAAAAAACATAACTTACTCTTTCCCACAATTTTCTGTCACAAACCTTTTTGCTGATGTACAGTTTTAGTTAAACTCTGTCCCATCCTGTTCCTCTCTGCTTGTCTTCAGCCACATCCCTTTGCTGTTCCGTTGCTTCGCCTTTTCCCTTTAGATTGGGAAAGCTCCTTTCACCTGAACCCTGTCCCAGCATCCTCTCTGTCAGTTTAAAGCCCTGTCCATAAACCTACTGACATGATCAGCAGGACCCTGGTCCCAGCACGGTTCCTGTGGGACCATCCTAATGGATTATTTATTAAATCAGGTATGGGATGTGGGTGTCTCTGGCTGACCAGCCTTTCTTGCCCAGTCCTAGCTGCCCTTGAACTGAGTAACTTGCTTGGCCTTTGAAGATGGTAATTGGGAGGCAAATACTTTGCTGTGGCTATGTAGTGCAGACCACGTGAGGGTGGACAGATATCCTTCTCTGAATGACATAGCAGCCTGGGATACATTTCCCTGGGCACTGGGGATTTATCCACCTTTATGCCTGTGAAAACATTTAATACCTCCTCCTTATTGATCTTAACATGTTCTGGGACCTCAGCATCCCAACTGAAATCCCCGGCTACGATGCCTTTCTCCTGTGTGAATACAGGTGGGAAGTATTCATT
Organism: Chiloscyllium punctatum; assembly: GCF_047496795.1. Lineage (NCBI taxonomy): Eukaryota > Metazoa > Chordata > Chondrichthyes > Orectolobiformes > Hemiscylliidae > Chiloscyllium > Chiloscyllium punctatum. The sequence continues at coordinate 42,804 of NW_027310102.1, read as the reverse complement.
GAAGACCTCACCTGCTTCCTCTGGCTCCATGCACAGATTGTCCCTTTGGTTTCTCACAGGCCTTCCTCTTTCCCTGGGAATCCTCTGACTCTCACGATGCTGATAAAACACCTGTGGCTTTTCCGCAATTGTATCTGCCAAATATATTTCATGACCATTGTTTGTCCCTCATTTTCCACAATCCCCTTGCACTCTCTATACTTGTGAAGGGCTTCACCTGATTTTATTGCACTGTATTTTCTTTATCAAACTTCCGGTATTCACTTGATCAGTTTTCCCTGGACTTGCTGCCTTTACTATTCACTCTTCAAGGAGCACACTGGCCCTGCGTTCTCACTGCATCACTTTAAAATTCTCCACTTTCCTAACATGGACCCAACTGTAGGGAGTTCCTCCCTGTCTCTGTTTGCCGGATCCTCTGTAATGATCGTGATACTGATAGGAGGCTCAGTTGTGAGGGGGACAGACAGGAGACTGTGTGGCTCCAGAGGAGACCCCAGGATGGTGTGCTGCCTCCCAGGTACCAGGGTCAAGGATGTCTCTGAGTCGTTATTGAACATTATGAAGGGGGAGGGTGAACATCCAGAGGTCATTGTGCTCATCGGTCCACATGACAGGGGTAGACAAAGGGATGGGGTCCTGTGAAATGAGTACAGGGAGTCAGGTGAGAAGTTAAAAAAGCAGGATATTGACCTTAATGATCTCCAGATTACTCCCAGTGCCAAGTGCCAATGAGGATAGAAACAGAAAGGTCGGCCGGATGGATGTGTGGCTGAGGAGCTGGTATAGTGGGCAGGGTTTTCAGTTCATGGGTCATTGGGATCTCTTCTGGGGTAGAGGGGACCTGTACAAAGGGGATGGTTTGCAGTTGAAGCAAAGGGGCACAAGTATCCCAGGGAGGAGATTTGCTAGTGTTACCCGGGAGGATTTAAACTAGTTTGGCAGGGAGTTGAGACTCTGAGTGAGGAGAGGGACCATCGAAAAGTCAGGGGAAATACATCAGCCATCAAGAGCAAGTTACCTATTCAGGATATCCAGGGGCACAGTCGAGGGAGGGAGAAGACTTCTGGTTTAAAGGGCATTTATTTCAACACACGAGGCCTGACTGGTAAGGCAGACGAGCTCAGAGCATGGATTGTCTCTGGAGGACTGGGATAGTATAGCCATAACAGAATCATGGCTGAGAGAAGGGCAGGACTGTCAGCTCAGTGTTCCAGGATACAGAAACTACAGGCGTGACAGAAGGGCAAGTAAGTGAGGAGGGGGAGTTGTCCTTTTGATTCGGAAGGACATGACACCTGTGTATCGAGACAATTCCGTTAAGCAGTCATCAAATGAGGCCATAAATTTAAAAGTTAGAAACAAAAAGGGGATGGTCAGTCTGCTGGGATCGTGTTCTAGACCCTCAAATAGCCAGCGGGTACGAGAGGAGCAAATGTGTAGTGAGTTTGCAGGTACCTATACAAATAATAGAGTAGTATTGGATGGAGATTTTAACTGTCCCTGGATTGACTGGGTCACCCAGAGTGTAAAAGGCCCGGACTGGGTGGCATTTGTAAAATGTGTCCAAGAAAGTTTCCTAAACCAAGACGTAGAGGGCTCTATGCTACTCAGGGGGGTGCAACACTGGACCTCTCCTCAGAAATCCAGGTCAGGCAAGTGACTGAAGTACCAGTCGGAGAGCACATTGCATCCAGTCACCACAACGGTCTTTGTTTTAACATAGTTGTGGAAAAAGATCAGGCAGGTTGACAGATTTAGGTCTTATACTGGAACTGGGCCAATATTGGGACCATTCAGCAAGATCGAGCAGGGGTTGATTGGGTGAAGGTAAAAATCACACGACACTAGGGTATCGTCTAGATGGTTTACAGAGGAACCTCGATTATCTGAACGAGATGGGCGGGCACTATTTCATTTGGATAATTGATTATTCGGTTAATCGATTCAATACCTTTCCTCTGGGGCTCGGAGTTTTCAGTCCAGTCTGCTCCCTGTTCAGGTGACTAGGCAGCAGCAAGCCATGAGTGAGCCCCCACACCCTGTCAGACACCCAAAAACACACCCCGCTCACCTCCAAACCCATCCAACACCGCCCCCACCTGCCTCTCAACGTCACCCCCCAAACTGACCCAACAGCGAATCCTGCCCCCAAAAGTGTCCGACACCACCATCCACTCGCCGCCTGCCCCCACCTCCCAGACACATCCTACATCACCCTCAGCCCGTCCCCAAACCCGTTCAACACCGCCCCCCCACCCGCCACACCCACCGTCCAATCCATGTCCACGCCCATGCCCCCGTGAGTGTTACCTCGGTAAGCGGATAGTGAAGAAGGTGTTTGGTATTCTTTCCTTTATTGGTCACAGCATTGATTATAGGAGTTCGGAGGTCATGTTGCAGCTGTACAGCTCACTGTTTAGGGCACTTTTGGAATATTTCAAGCAGTTCTGATCTTTTTCCTATTGGAAGGATGTTGTGAAACTTGAAAGTGTTTAGAAAAGCTTTACAAGGATGTTGCCAGGATTGGAGGATTTGAGCAATCGGGAGAGGCTGAAACTACTGAGACTGTTTTCCCTGGAGTGTCAGAGGCTAAGGGGTGACATTCCTGAGGTTTATAAAATCATGAGGGGCATGGATAGGATAAACAGACAAGGTGTTTTCCCTGGGGTAGTGGAGACCAGAAATGGAGGGCGTAGGTTTAGGGTGAGAGATGGAAGATTTAAAAGGGACCTAAGGGGCAACCTTTTCACGCAGAGTGAGGTTATGTAGGGAATGTACTGCCAGAGGAAGTGGTGGAGGCTGGTTCAATTGCAGCATTCAAAAAGCATCTGGATTGGTATATGAATAAAACCGGTTTATTGGGATATGGGCCAAGTGCTGGCAGATGGGACGAGATTAGGACGTGGACGAGTTGGACTGAAGGGTCCGTTTATGTGCTGTACATCTCTAGGTCTCTCTGGCTCTAAATGTTTTCCACTGTTCATTTACAGCCTGACATTTCAGTCTGTTTCCCCTGTTTACCTTGGTCAGTTCTCTCTCAAAATCATATAATGGTCTTTGTTAGTGATGCTCGGGTGTGCTTTATGGTCACTTTAAAATGTTGTAATCTGTTTGAATTCCAGTATAATTTCTTGGAGGATCTCGATGTGATATTACTCATTCACTTAGCTTCATCACCCAATGGTCGATCTGAGATAGTTACATCCCTAGCTATTTGCACAATGTGTTATTCGAGGCAATACTGACAAAATCATTCAAGGAGGATCTCGGATAATATCACTCTTGCCAATGTGTCTGTCCCAGATTATACAAAGATTGAAGTCTCCAAAAATTATCACACCACCTTTGCTGCAATTTCTAATGAATTTCTGTTTAATGCAGGGATGAGCAATGAAATACTGCAAGGCAGCATACAAACTGTTTTCCTGCTTGTGTTTTTGACATAGCACCCAGAATTTGCATTCAGGCTGATTCAGCTGCATAATCTGAGGCCAAATGCTTTCTCTGTAATGCCTTTGTTATCCATTAGTGTCAGGGTTCCCATCTTGTTTTTCCATTCTCCCTGAGATCCTGGAAGGTTGTTTACTGTTGAATATTTATGTTCCATCTTTTGTTCACCCTGTAATCACGTCTGTCTGGTGACTAAGTCTCATTTATCTCTGTGTCCCAAGTCTATTACCTTATTGTAGATACCTTGTCCATTCCAAATCAAAACAACATTATAATTTACTCTTCCCCACGATGTCCTGTCACAAACCGATTCATCAATGTACAGTTTTAGTTAAACTCTGTCCCTTCCTGTTCCTTTCTGCTTGTCTTCAGCCACATTCCCATGCTGTTCCGAGGCTTCACATTTTCTCTTTGGATTTGGAAAGCTCCTTTCATCTGAACTATGTCCCTGCATCCTCTCTGTCAGTTTAAAGTCCTGTCCATAAACCTACCGACATGATCGGACAGGACACTGCTCCCAGCAGTGTTGATTTTAAATCACTCATGGGATGTTGCTGTCTCTGGCTGGCCAGCATCGCATGCCCACCCTGACCAGCCTTAGAGCTGAGTGACTTGTCAGATCATTACAGTGGGCATTTGAGCGTCAATCCCATTGCCCTGGGTCTGGATTCATATGTAGGCCAGACTGGCAGCCTAGAACAGATTTGCTTACTGAAAGGGTATTATTAAGTGGTTAGATGGGTATCCCTGCCTCTGGCATTAAATTAGGAAAGGATATCTGGTCAGCGTTAAATTCTGGATGAACAGTCTAGTGAGAGTAACACGAAGCCATTGCCTGGTCCACTGAGAGCTCCCTCATCCCTGAGTACTGATCCCAGTGCACCTTCTTCCTGACCGTGATTTGATCCTGATACCTTCCTGCACTCTGATGATATCACACATTCTCTCTCCATGTGGTATCCCTCACTGTGAGGGTCTAATTGATGCCAGTGACTGCACCTTTTGCAGTTACTCCAGATCCTGAGCCAACAGAATTCTCCACTCCAGGGAGATGAGGCAACACAGACCAGGGATGGAGACTGGGATTTTCCTGATCTCTGAGGAACTTAGTGCCATTCTCCCTGTGTAACCCTCACTGCATCAGTCTCATTTCCCATTCTGTCTGTTTCTCTATCTCCTGTAGATATTCAGGATGCTCCTGACTCAACAGAATTCCCAATTCCTGTCTCGTCCATCACCACACTGAAGACAGTTGGTCAGCCAGAGAGATGGAGAGTGAGATCTGGAGCCTTCAGTAAATCCTGCAGCGAGGTAAGATCACTCACAGTGAACAGAGCAGAGTGGATTTAAGGGATCGAACTTTGGTCCAGAAGACATGGCACAGATACAGTGTTGAAGGGTAAACATAGAGTATGATGGTCCCAGGCTTGTTAATTTTCATCTCTGCTGTACTGAGCCTTTCTATGTCAATATAGTAAGTTGACAGTTATCAATGCAGGCCTGTGCTGTCTTAGTGAGGATCAGTTCAACAGAGGGGAAAGCAGGCCTCCCTCAAGGAGATGGTATTGAAACCTGGGATCTTTCTGTTCTATATTCCCTCCTCACGCTGTCTCTTGTCATGTGATAGAGTCATACAGCAAGGAAACATGCCTTTCGGTCTAACTTGTTTGTGCCAATCTCTTGAATGCTTGTAATTCCCAGAAACTTTCCTATTTCTGTAACCTCCACCCCTCCCAAATTCCCGCTGTATATTTGAAACCTACTCCGATGCTGACGACTCTCCCTGTATGTAAATTGCTCCAATGTCGATAACATACCCAATCTCAATAATATCATCCTGCATTCAGTGCAATAATTCCTCTTTCTGTAGTTTTGCACAATACTTACAGTGCCCCTCTCTCTGTAAAATCCTCCAGCCTGGAGCAAAATACCCACCTGTGTACTTTCCACAAGCCCCAAGAAAACATGATATCACTGTAACCTTCTGCAGGTCCAATCACACTCCTGCCTCCTGGCCTATAGCACCACACGACCACAGTAACCTTCTCCCAACCCTACCGACCTCCTTACCGATATGAACACCTCCAGACCCTCTTCAAGCCACAGCAGCACTCCACATCTCTGTTTGCTCGTCCACTTCCTACAGTCCTCCCAGCACCTCAAACACTCTCTGTTTGTGTAATTCTGCAATTTGGGGCAGCACGGTGGCTCAGTGGTGAGCGATGGTGCCTCACACTGCCAGGGACCCAGGTTCGATTCCAGCGTTCGGTGAATGTCTGTTTGTGTGGAGTTTGCACCTTCTCCCTGTGTCTGCGTGGGTTTCCTCCAGATGTTCCAGTTTCCTCCCACAGTCCAAAGATGTGCAGTTCAGGTGAATTGGCCATGCTAAATTGTCCATAGTGTTAGGTGCATTGTCAGAGAGAAATGGGTCTGGGTGGATTACTCTTTGTCGAGTTGGTGTGGACTTGTTGGGCCGAAGTACCTGTTCTCATGCTGTAGGGAATCTAATCCAAACTCTGTCCCTAAATATATCCATCTATCCATAATCAGCCCCAACCCCTTCAAACCTCTGAATCTCTGTGAACTCCCACAACTCCAACATCCCTCCTTAACTGTGTAACCTTTTCCATTCCTGAAACACTCTGAAAATGTGGACATCCTACAAACCTCCCTATCTGCGTAATCCTCTCAGGACCCTGTAAAACCACCGATCTGTGGAACCAGCTCCAATGCTTGTGACTCTCCCGATCAGTTTCTACAAGACTTACTATCTCTGTAACATTCTCCCGTCACTATCACCAGCCCTGTCAATGTAAACTCCTCCGGTCTCCCCACCAATCTAATAATCTCCATAACCTTCTCCAGCTCTTACATCCCTATCTGTGTAAACGTTACACTCCCCTACAACCATCCCTAAAGCAGAAACCTCCTCCAGTGTCTGCAATACTCCCTATCTGTGTTTGTGTCCCCAGGATCTATTGCTGTTCCTGTCTCTGTAAGCTCTAACAGATTGTACAGCTTGCCGGACAATATTCTTTCCAGAACCTCAGCATCTGACATCATTAACTGACATAATTAAAGTCTTCATTAACTACAGCCTTCCATATCTCTGTTCGTTACTCAATTCTACACAACTCTCTTAATCTCTGTAAGTAGCACAATTCTATAAAATACCCCATGCCTGCATAAACTGACCCAATCCGACAGTGAGAAGCCTCACTGACCTTTTGATCACCTGTTGTCCCTTCAGATCTCCCTGTATCTTCCCTGACTTCATTGAATACAGCCCATCTCATGTTATAACTCCTCTAACTCATATGTTCCTCCCCATCTCTGTGATATTCTTCAGTTACTGCAATTCTCATTCTTTATCTCCAGAGCTTCCAATCCCCCGATCGATGTAAGGATATTGATCCCTTGCAGCATGTTTAACACCTGTAGCAGCCTCCAACTCCTCAACGCATCCTGTCGCAGTAACCTCCTCAAATACTACAGCTCACCGTCTTTGTAATATCTTCCAGTATCTGCAACCCTCTTGATTTTTGTAACCCACTCCAGAACAGCACTCCACATCTCTGTGTAACTGATGGGAATGCTGTAAACCTGCCTTCAGTCCTCAGTAACTCTCTGAACTTCTGCAGCCCTACAACTCTCAGTATCTCTGGCTCCTCCAATCCCTATATTTCTCCCTGGCTGTGTGAACTGATCCAGCCCCTTCACTCTCCCTATCTCACTCACTTCTGCAGCTCCATCTGTTGCCTCTGTCACTGTAATTCGAGCACCAAGAATCCTCCCAGTCTCTATAAACTCCTGCAGCTCCAACTATCACCCCTATCTGTGTACTCTCCAGTCCCTCCAATCCTCCCTTTCTCTATAAACTCCTGTAGCTCCAAATACCACCCCATCTGTCTACTCTCCAGTGCCTATAACACTCCCTTTCTCTAAAACCTTCTGTAGCTCCAACTACTACTGTGTAATCTCTAGTCCCTATATTCCTCCCGATCTCTGTAAATCCTTCAGAATTGATAATCCTGTAACTCCACTTGACATCTTTCAGCCCAACAACCACCTGATCTCTAACCACCAACAGTGATCTCAAACCACCAAACTCTGTAACATCCTCCAGTCTCTACAGCCCAGCTTTTCTGTTAACTTCTCTAGTAACTGTATTCCCCTTCATCTCCAGTTACAGATTCTTGCTCAGTGAAACAATGTCTCGGTACCGAATCTGTCAGAACACAAGAATCTTTGGTGTATCAATAAATTTGCCTCATTTTCTAAATGTTAACAATTGCAAGTTCAACCTTCTCCACCTCTTCTCATAAATATCCCTCCATTTTGAAGACCAGCCTGGTGAACCTTCTCTGGGCTGCCTCCAATGCAAGGGCATTTTCCCTCCAGATAGGGCAGCAAACCTGTTCACAGTATTCTCAGTGTGGGCTGACAGGAGTCCTCTATATTTAGTACAAGCCTTCCCTATTTTTATTCTCCATTCCCTTTGAAATCAATGCCAGCATTCCATTTACCTTCTCAATGTCCTGCTGACCCTGTATGCTACCTTTCTGAGATTTATACACCAGGATTCCCACGTTACACCATAGCGTAGCTTTCTGCAGTTGATCTGAAACCAAGAGCTGACAGCAATAATCACGAAAGTGCTGGAATGTATGTTAAACGATATGCCAGAAATACTAACTGCACACTTAGAAACTTACGGAATAAGCGCAGTCCATAAGACCATCATATATAGGGGTAGAATTAGACCATGCAATCCATCAGGTCTATTCCACTATTCTATTGTGTATGAATTGTTTCTCAACCCCATTCTCTCACTCCTTGTAACCCTTGATCTCCTTATTCACCCAGAACCTGCTTATCTCTAAGTAAGATACACTGAATCACTTCGCATCCACAGCCCCATGAGGCAGTGAGTTCCACAGATCCATCACGCTCTGGCTGAATAAATTCCTCCACATCTCTGTTGTAAAGGGTCATCCCTTCACTCTGAAGCTGTGCCCTTGGCGCCGAGTCTCTCCTGCTCGTAGAAACATCTTGCCCACACTATCCAGGCCCCTCAGTATTCTGTAAGTTTGAATGAGACTGCCGCCGCCTCTGAAACTTCATCAAGTGAAGACCCAGAGACTTCACCTGCTCCTCATATGACACGAATTTCATCCCTGAAATCTTTCTTGGAAACCCATTTGTCATACCCTTTCACATCCTTTGTTCAGACTCTGAATGAATAACGTGTTGAGTGTAGTCCCAACACTGACCCCTGCGGAGCTCCCCCATCACCCGATCCCATCGTGAAAAAGACCCCTTCCTTCACACTCTCTGCCTTATGCCAACCAGACAAATCCTCTCTCCATGTTCAACAAGTTGTTGTGAAACAGAAATTTCATTTCACACCCACTGCTGGATTTATTTTTCTGTCTGGCTGTAAACAGCAGAGTTTCCCCATTACCTTCCCATCTGTAATTCCCTGGAGAAGGTGGTGGGGAGTTGCCTTCCTGACCCATTGCAGCCCTTTGGGTGTAGGGACAGACTCAGTGCTGGGAGGATGGAGCGTGCCTTGGAGGGCACCTTGGAAATGTTGGTGTTCCTCTGCACCTGGAGTTCCTCTCCTTCCAGGGTATAATGGTTCCGGGTTTGTAAAGTGCTGTTGAAAGGGCCTTCCTGAGTGACCTCAGTGCTACTTGTAGATCTTTTATTCCTTCATTCATTGTTGAACATGAGCTTTGCTGGCTAGGCCAGCATTTATTATTGATTTGGAGTTGTCCCTGAGAAGGTGGTAGTGAGCTGTCTTCCTGAGCCCCTGCACCAGCCGTTGGAACTGCTGTTATCCATGTAACCTCCAGCAGGCTCTACAACACTCCTCATGTCTCTAATGCACACAGACAATGCAGCTCTCCCTTTTATATCTGACATCCTCCCCGACTTATAACTCTTATAGTTCCTCACACTATCGCACCTCTTCCATTCCCATCTGTGTTAGAGGTCACTAAAATTTCTTTATTCTTGTTTAAATTTCTGATCACCTAAAATCTCTCCCCTTTTATATTTGTAACCCCTTCAGTTTCTGTAACTCTCCATATAAGTGTAATCAATGACAGCACAAGTTCCCTTCCTTAAATCTCTATAATTACGATGGTTGCGTGTGGTAAATTGGAACTTTTCATCCTCCTTATCCATCTCGGGACTTCCAGCCCCCACAATCCCACTATTTGGAACGCTCCCATTCTCTGCACCTCCTCATGTCCTGAGGGTCCTTGAACACTACCAGTGCTCCAAAAATTTATATTCCCCTCATGTACTGCTAGTCTTCTAATTCGGTAATATCCAACAGTATCCAGTACCATACAACACTTGCTGGCTCTCAATTTGTATTTGTTGAAGTCTACACATCTCTGTGAGCAGCTCAGAAAAAACACTTTTGACTCTACATACCTCCGTCATGAACAAGCTACTATCTCTATTTCCTTTGCCTTCTTCAGTGTCTGCAACTCTCACTGTATCTTCCAATGACCTGCTTTCGACACTGCAGGTCTGCCTAGCTCCCCAGATAACCTGCTGCATCCCATATAGCTCGCTCAATCACTGTAACACCCTCTGCTCTGTCTAATCCTCCTCTTTCCCACTGTCTTCCAGGCACAACCGCGATTCTGTAAGGCAGCAGTGCGGAATGGGATGTTGTAAATCTTAGATGAGGCTGAGGCCTATCATTACCTGGGAGTCACAAAGGGAGAGAACCTGAGAGAGAGCAGCGCAAAGCGGGAGAATATTGATCAGTAGCGAGGATCGAGGTCGACTAGGACTTGGAGTTGGAGAAGCAGCAGAGCAGGAGGCTCGATATCAGCACCGAGTCACAGAAGGAGTGACCGTGTGACGGAGCAACTTGGAGCAGGAGCATGAGGCTCACTCACACCTGGGAGTTACAGAGGCAGCAAAGTGGGAGGATAGAAATCAGCACTGAAGATCATGGCCTTATCGTCCCTGGGAGTCACAGAGACGGTGACCCTGTGAGGGAGCAGAGTGGAGTGGGAGCTGGAGGATTACACGTACCTGGGAGTCAGAGAGACGGTGACCCTGTGAGGGAGCAGAGTGGAGTGGGAGCTGGAGGATTACACGTACCTGGGAGTTACAGAGACGGTGACCCTGTGAGGGAACAGAGTGGAGTGGGAGCTGGAGGATTACACGTACCTGGGAGTCACAGAGACGGTGACCCTGTGAGGGAACAGAGTGGAGTGGGAGCTGGAGGATTACACGTACCTGGGAGTCACAGAGACGGTGACCCTGTGAGGGAGCAGAGTGGAGTGGGAGCTGGAGGATTACACGGACCTGGGAGTCACAGAGACGGTGACCCAGTGAGGGAGCAGAGTGGAGTGGGAGCTGGAGGATTACACGTACCTGGGAGTCACAGAGACGGTGACCCAGTGAGGGAGCAGAGTGGAGTGGGAGCTGGAGGATTACACGTACCTGGCAGTCACAGAGACGGTGACCCTGTGAGGGAGCAGAGTGGAGTGGGAGCTGGAGGATTACACGTACCTGGGAGTGACAGAGACAGTGACCCTGTGAGGGAGCAGAGTGGAGTGGGAGCTGGAGGATTACACGTACCTGGGAGTCACAGAGACGGTGACCCTGTGAGGGAGCAGAGTGGAGTGGGAGCTGGAGGATTACACGTACCTGGCAGTCACAGAGACGGTGACCCTGTGCGGGAGCAGAGTGGAGTCGGAGCTGGAGGATTACACATACCTGGGAGTCACAGAGACGGTGACCCTGTGAGCGAACAGGGTAGAGTGGGAGCTGGAGGATTACACGTACCTGGGAGTCACAGAGACGGTGACCCTGTGAGGGAGCAGAGTGGAGTGAGAGCTGGAGGATTACACATCCCTGGGAGTGACAGAGACAGTGACCCTGTGAGGGAGCAGAGTGGAGTGGGAGCTGGAGGATTACACGTACCTGGGAGTCACAGAGACGGTGACCCAGTGAGGGAGCAGAGTGCAGTATGAGCTGGAGGATTACACGGACCTGGGAGTCACAGAGACAGTGACCCTGTGAGGGAGCAGAGTGGAGTGGGAGCTGGAGGATTACACATACCTGGGAGTCACAGAGACGGTGACCCAGTGAGGGAGCAGAGTGGAGTGGGAGCTGGAGGATTACACGGACCTGGGAGTCACAGAGACAGTGACCCTGTGAGGGAGCAGAGTGGAGTGGGAGCTGGAGGATTACACGTACCTGGGAGTCACAGAGACGGTGACCCAGTGAGGGAGCAGAGTGGAGTGGGAGCTGGAGGATTACACGTACCTGGCAGTCACAGAGACGGTGACCCTGTGCGGGAGCAGAGTGGAGTCGGAGCTGGAGGATTACACATACCTGGGAGTCACAGAGACGGTGACCCTGTGAGCGAACAGGGTAGAGTGGGAGCTGGAGGATTACACGTACCTGGGAGTCACAGAGACGGTGACCCTGTGAGGGAGCAGAGTGGAGTGAGAGCTGGAGGATTACACATCCCTGGGAGTGACAGAGACAGTGACCCTGTGAGGGAGCAGAGTGGAGTGGGAGCTGGAGGATTACACGTACCTGGGAGTCACAGAGACGGTGACCCAGTGAGGGAGCAGAGTGGAGTGGGAGCTGGAGGATTACACGGACCTGGGAGTCACAGAGACAGTGACCCTGTGAGGGAGCAGAGTGGAGTGGGAGCTGGAGGATTACACGTACCTGGGAGTTACAGAGACGGTGACCCTGTGAGGGAACAGAGTGGAGTGGGAGCTGGAGGATTACACGTACCTGGGAGTCACAGAGACAGTGACCCTGTGAGGGAGCAGAGTGGAGTGGGAGCTGGAGGATTACACGTACCTGGGAGTCACACAGATAACTTTCTGCTGCTGGGACGGGCCTGCACTGAGTGTGGAAGAAGTACAAGAGCCTTCACAGAAAAGGCTGTAAATTCATTGGCAGATAATACACCGTTATTAGGGACTGTCAGTAAATTGATAGAAGTTAGCAAATTTATTTTTTCAACTTCTGAAATAAGGGTTGAACTCAGGAAATAAGAGGGAGAAGTGAAATTCTGAGCCAATATATATATTACCCTCAGTAAGCCACAGTTGAATAAGGGAGTTAATCATGTTGTTTTTTCCCTGATGTTAATTTAATTGTAAGTAATTAATTAAGTTACTCTAGACAGGTTGCATTTTAAGACATGACAGGACATGTTTGTTCGATGGAAAATATGTTCTGTTATGTTGTGAAGTCATAGCCCCTGCTCGTGTCCTAGATGAACACTGGGTCTTGGAGCTCAGATAGTAACTGGAGACTCTATGGGACATTGTGATGCTGAGAGTTAGGTGAATAGCTCACACAGAGAGCAGATCACCCTGCAGACATGACAGCCAAGAAGAAGAAAGGGAATAAGGGACTAGACAATCGAAGAGAAACATTCAGGGAATGGATGGATATCCTGATATCTCCCTCCCAATTCAGTTTCCTGGTTTGGAAGCTGATGAAGGTGTGAGCTGTTCAGGGGAGGTCAGTCGGAGCCATGTCTGCGGCACCACAAGCAGGCTGACTGTGCAGGAGGGGAGGGAAAAGGAAGGAGGATCAATAGGCACAGGGGAGTCAGGAAATTGAAGAAGGTGTCAGTGTTTCTGTAATTCCAGGATAGTGGGGTTAAGAATATAACGGTGTCTGCAGGACATTCATCTGGGGGACAGTGAGCAGTCAAATGTCATGTCCCTTTTGGTAGGAATGACCTGGGTAGGAAGGGTGAAGCGGTCTGGGAATCAGAATTTAGGGAGCTAGGTGGATGGTTAGCAAGCGGGACCTGAAAATGTCGCAATCTCTTGGTTACTGCCAGTGCCGTGTCCAAGTGAGAACAGAACTTGGAGTTTTAGGTAGATGAGAGTGTGACTGGAACGATGGTGCAGCAGGAAGTGCTTCGGTTTCCTGGGACATTGGGACTGGTTCTGGGGAAGGCAGCAGCTGTACAAGCTGGATGGGCTAACGTGACAGAACGGGGACTGAGTTCCTTGTGCGGTGTTTGGGAGGGATTGAAAATAACTTGGCGGGTGCATTGGATCCAAAAAGGAATCGTAGAGGAGACTACCAGGATTCTCAAAATAATGGGAGATACAGTTGGTACTAATTTACAACAACAAATTTATCAGTGGAAGATGGAGTAAGAAAGAAAGCCTTAATCTGAGGTTCTCTGCATAGACATGAATACTCGGAGTGCGGGGAGTTCTAGATGCAGATTGGTGTGTGGAAATCTGATGGACTGATCACCAAGAGCTGGCTCAAGGAATGGCAGGACTGTGTGTGAAATATTGCTGAGTATCAGGGATTCTGAAATTATAGAAGGGAAGGGAAAGGATGAAGGTGGAAGTATTGGTTTTGATTAGCATTAGTTAAGGCACCCAAGAGAAAGAGCCTACTCACTCACTCGGGACACCTCGCTACCTTTCCTGTAGCTGTACCAGCTGTTACAAATAATTCCACCCCTCTTAGTACTGTTTGATAATTCTCACTGTTCGGAAGGAACCAACCCACACAAGAGCAGAAAGAGCCAGGAGGGATAGGGGGTTCCCCAACATTCAGCTCCTCACTCTATCACAGGGAAGGATCCTGACCCTAACAACCATGAGAGGCTGACTGACCGTGTCCAAGCTCGCTGACTGGGATCTGAGACTCCCCCTGACTCACTGTGCTGGGCACCGTGACTGAATGTGGACAATGATATCAGGCTTCCTGGTTTTGTGTCTGTGCTAAACACCATGACAATACAGCAGGTGGGTGAGCCTCGTAGCTCGAGCTGAGGGGAAACACTGCTGAGGGCAGTGTAAAGCAAGGCAATCATTCTGTGAGCATTCAAGTCAGTTCAAAGTGAGTGTGTACAATCATCGAATGAGCACCCCAGAGGGACAGGCCATGAGTTGGGTGTGTCCCTGAGCACAGTGTCCTTGAGGCAGCATTGAGTGCGTACAAACACGGAGTGAGTAGCCCAGAGGGACAGGCCATGAGCTGGGTGTGTCTCTGAGCACAGTGTCCTTGCGGCAGCATTGAGTGCGTACAAACACGGAGTGATCATCCCAGAGGGGCAGGCCATGAGCTGGGTGCGTGCCCCTGAGCATAATGTCCTTGCAGCAGAATTGTAATGAGAGTTGTGAGTGCACCCTGAGCTGCAGCACTGAAGTACAAATGTATACTGTCAGTGGGTCGGAGATGTGCTGGGATGGCATGGTGAGGATGGCATGTGACATGTGCCAGCATTGGTGGGTGTGGAGGACATGCAGCTTCTGTCTGTGCAGTGTCCCCCGAGACGTTGGTGTCCAAGATAGAAGGCTGTAGGAGCGAGGGGCAAGATGGAGTCACCAGTTACCAGCTCTGACTTTCACGTCCAATTCTCCATATTGAGTTTCCCTACTGTGGGAGGGAGGGAGGGTATGAAGCTGTAAGTTGTTGAGGAGAGATCCACTGAATGTGACTGTTGATCATCAGTAATCATTCAGTCAACATCTTCCCACTCCCGGGCTCAAATCTTGTTTTAGAGATCAGTCCAGTACAGGAACAGGCCCTTCATCCCAGTAAGCCCGCACTGACACATGATGCTTTTCTAAAGTTAAAAAGAAAGTCTTTGCTCCGACACCCTCTATCATTCTGTTTCCTACTTACTCATATTTGTGCCAAGATCCTTCTTCAACCTTGCTATATTAGCTTCTTATCCTCTATCAGTGCATTCCAGGCACTTGCACATTCTGTCTGTAACACAAAAATAAACCTTGCCGATCATGTCTCCCGAACTTTCTCCCTTTTACCAATTGACTGGGAAAAAGCCTCTAACTGTCCTTCTCTCTATGTCTCTGATAATTTTGTAAATATCTATCAGGTAGCCCCATAGCCAATGATGCCCAGGTGCACACAAATCACGTTTATTCAATTTCTCCTTCTGGCTAATACCCTCCAAACCAGACAACATCCTGGTAAACCTTTTCCATAGCCTCTCCAACACTTCCACATTGTTCTGCTGGTGTGGCAACCAGTACTGTACACAATATTCTAAATGTACCCGAACTAAGTTTCTCTACAGCTGCAATATGACCTGCTAATTTTCATACTGCATGCTCCGATGCCTGTCTGCAAGTTTCCCATCAGTCGTCTTGATCACCCTCTCCACCCGTGTTACCACTTTCAGGGAACTGTGGAGCTGTACACCAAGATCCCTTCGGATGTTGATGCAGCCAGTAGTTTTTCCATCCAGTTTATACTTCACTGCTGCATTAGACCTTCGAAAACACATCACGTCACAACTGTCCAAATAAAGTTACATCTGTGTTTTCACTGTCCAAGTCTGCAGCTGACCTATATCCTGCTGTATTCTCTGGCAATCATCCACACAATCTGCAACTCCGCCAATCTATTTACAGACCTCCAGTCACAAAAACACTGTTCCACCACTACTCTGCCTTCTATGACCAAGCAGTTCTCTCTCCATCTTACTAACTGACCTCTGATCCCACTTCACTTCACCTTCTGCATGAGTCTGCCATAAGGAACCATATCCAAGGCCTTGCTAAGGTCCAATCGGCCAACATCCAGCCCCACGCCCTCATCAATCAATTCTGTCACTTCCTCAAAATAATCAATCAAGTTTGTGAAACAGGATATTCCCCACACAACTGTGTTGCCTGTTGCTAGTAAGTCAATATTAGCGTACTGTTGGAGCTGCACTCATTCAGACAAGTGATTATTCCATCATATTCCTGACTTGAACCTTGGAGGTTAGATTAGATTCCCTACTGTGTGGATACAGGTCTTTCAGCCCAACCAGTTCACACCAACCCTCCGAAGAGTAACCCACCCAAACACATTCCCCTGCCCTATATTTACCCTGACTAATGCACCTAACACTATGGGCAATTTAACATGGCCAATTCACCTGAACTGCACATCTTTGAACTGTGAGAGGAAACCGGAGCACCCGGAGGAAACCTATGCAAGCACTGGAGGGAATGTGCAAACTCCACACAGACAGTCACCGAGGCCGGAATTGAACCTCGGATTTTGGTGCTGTGAGGCAGCAGAGCTAAGCACTGAGCTCTTGATAGTTCCTGTACAGTGGGAGGTATATTGGGCCATGATGGTTCCTGTACAGTGGGAGTTATGTCGGTCCGTGATGGTTACTGTACAGTGGGAGGTATGTCCGACCGTGATGGTTACTGTACAGTGGGAGTTATGTCGGTCCGTGATGGTTACTGTACAGTGGGAGGTATGTCGGGGTGTGATGGTTACTGTACAGTGGGAGGTATGTCGGGGTGTGATGGTTACTGTACAGTGGGAGGTATGTCGGGGTGTGATGGTTACTGTACAGTGGGAGGTATGTCGGGCTGTGATGGTTACTGTTCAGTGGGAGGTATGTCGGGGTGTGATGGTTACTGTACAGTGGGAGGTATGTCGGGGTGTGATGGTTACTGTACAGTGGGAGGTATGTCGGGGTGTGATGGTTACTGTACAGTGGGAGGTATGTCGGGCTGTGGTGGTTACTGTACAGTGGGAGGTATGTCGGGCTGTGATGGTTACTGTTCAGTGGGAGGTATGTCGGGCCGTGATGGTTACTGTACAGTGGGAGGTATGTTGGGGTGTGATGGTTACTGTACAGTGGGAGGTATGTCGGGGTGTAATGGTTACTGTGCAGTGGGAGGTATGTCGGGGTGTGATGGTTACTGTACAGTGGGAGGTATGTCGGTCCGTGATGGTTACTGTACAGTGGGAGGTATGTCGGGGTGTGATGGTTACTGTGCAGTGGGAGGTATGTCGGGGTGTGATGGTTACTGTACAGTGGGAGGTATGTCGGGGTGTAATGGTTACTGTGCAGTGGGAGGTATGTCGGGGTGTGATGGTTACTGTACAGTGGGAGGTATGTCGGTCCGTGATGGTTACTGTACAGTGGGAGGTATGTCGGGGTGTGATGGTTACTGTACAGTGGGAGGTATGTCGGTCCGTGATGGTTACTGTACAGTGGGAGGTATGTCGGGCCGTAATGGTTACTGTACAGTGGGGGGTATGTTGGGGCGTGATGGTTACTGTACAGTGGGAGGTATGTCGGGTGTGAGGTTGCAGACTGAGTTGTACAGAGTATGATTCTGCTGCTGCAGAAGGCCCATTGCACCTCATAGATGCATCATCATTTGTTGCTCAATCTGTTTAACGCCTGTCTCAGTAGGAGTTTGCACGTTCTCCCCGTGTCTGCGTGGGTTTCCTCCGGGTGCTCCGGTTTCCTCCCACAGTCCAAAGATGTGCAGGTCAGGTGAATTGGCCATCCTAAATTGCCTGTAGTGTAGGTAAGGGGTAGATGCAGGGGTATGGGTGGGTTGCGCTTCGGCGGGGCAGTGTGGACTTGTTGGGCCGAAGGGCCTGTTTCTACACTGTAAGTAATCTAATCTAAAAACCCATATCATGGTGAGGTGGGTCTGCAAAATGTAAAGGTAGCCCTTGCTCCCCATAAGGACTGTGCAGTGCCCATTCTTACCTGTATATGAAATGTAGAAGTGTATCTGCATCAGGCAGATCGGTGATGATTTGGTCAATGATATGTTTCCCTTTTACTGATTCCCCCATAACCTGTCGCAGAGCAGTCTAGCAGCTACAGGATCCAGCATCAATGCTGAGCACTGTATTGACTATATGCCAAGAACTTTCCCCTCAGCCTGGCTATGTCCTGTTAGTGGGACAGAACCTACCAGAGAGGATGGTGAAGTTGCCAGTGACATAGTCCTGTTCACAGAATCCTGCTTTACAGGCAATATCTGACTGTTTTTTGATTAGTTTGTGGGAAACATACAACAGGTCACTTTTTACATTTTGTGTAATGAAGTTTTAATATCACTTTGTTTCTTACATATTTTAAAATAACCCAAACATCAATATTTTTCAATTGAAAACAATTGAAGTGAACAATAATTGAAATACCAGAGCGCACACCTAACTATTACACAATTCAGTGATTGTAGTAAACAGCCAATTCATGTTTAGATCAGTGAACACACCATCTTGCAGGCAGCAAAGCTGTTGGAAATAACTTTGAGGACAAGCCTGAACTCAGACACAGTGTTACTGGGCCTCACCATGACCTCCAAAACACTGACCATCTCCAAAATCTGTCCAGAGAGCTTCCAAACTGGAACTGGGCAGTTACTCACGCAATAGACTGGTTAGAGACATACCTGACCAACGGGGAGAGGTGTGTGGGGCAGACTGGTCAATGGACTACTACATGGCTCAGTTCAACATTTTTAACAATGATCTGTAAACAACCATGTCTTGCAAGTATAACGCTTCTGGTATGGCACGTAAACTCTGTAATTCTGCACCTTAGACCTGATCCTGAATGAAGGTGTTATAAAGGTGATGGGCTCCTGCAGCACATGGCATCTTACATTGAATCCCTCATAAACCATATCCAGTGTATGTTAGTCCCACAATGTCAGTATCCAAACAGAATTGTACAGCTCCATTGATGGCCGGCATCATCCCAGACCAACGTTCTTGTGTGTGACTTGAGCTGGAAATCTCTGTGTAAATGTTTGCAGCATTGTTTTAACCATTAACAGCAAACTCTCTTTACTGAAGGTCTGACATCCTTTCATAATACCAACTTTATAATAACAACAATATGATGAAAACAGAGCCCAACTGACAGTAAGGAACATTGAAATGATGAGTCTCATTCCCGCATCCAAGACCAAATTATGATTAAGTACAAGGAATTTGAAAATATACATTTATTATCCCTTTTATTAACATTGTGAACTCATTGTCGACTCTCCTGCTCCTCAGCGGCTACATGATTGGCTGTGCTATTTTTTCAGAACCACCCTTTTTGACTCTGATCTCCAGCACCTGCAGTCCTCACTTTCTCCCTGCTAATATTCACGCATAATCATTCTCATGGCAACAATATCACTGTGTGTTTAAACATGTTACAGTCAGATCTGGGTACATTTTGAATTGCTTCTGTCTATCTCAGAGCTCAGTAATGTGAGATGTGAATGTCAGTGTCTGTGTGATGCTCGGTATGTAGGCCATGCCTCTGAGAGACTGACAGATTGTTTAAAACAGCACATCCCTTCAGCTGTTTAAAACAAACAGGTTACTGCCTAGACACTAACAGCCTGAGCTCTCAAAACCCAAAGTGTCCAACATTGGGCAGGTCTGGACAATATTTTCATTTCATTTATTCATGGAATATGATTGGGCCAGTATTTATTATCCATCCCTTGTTGCCCTTGAGAAGGTGAGGGTGTGTTGCCACATTGAACCACTGCAGTCGATGTGCTGTAATTAGACTTACAATACTTTGAGGATCTGACTAGAAACGTTGATGAGGGTCGAGCTGTGGATGTGGTGTATATGGACTTCAGCAAGGCATTTGATAAGGTTCCCCATGGTAGGCTCAATCAGAAGGTCAGGAGGAATGGGATACAAGGGAACTTAGCTGTCTGGATACAGAATTAGCTGGCCAACTGAAGACAGCGAGTGGTAGTAGAAGGAAAATATTCTGCCTGGAAGTGAATGGGTGTTCCACAGGGCTCTGTCCTTGGCCCTCTACTGTTTGTAATTTTTATTAAAGACTTGGGTGAGGGGATTGAAGAATGGGTCAGCAAGATTGCAGATGACACAAAGGTTATAGGTGTTGTTCACAGTATAGAGGGCTGTTGTAGGCTGCAGCAGGACATTAACAGGATGCAGAGATGGGCTGAGAGGTGGTATATGGACCTCAACCTGGATAAATGTGAGGTGATGCATTTTGGAAGTTTGAATTTGAAAGCTGAGTACAGGATTAAGGATAGGATTCTTGGCAGTGTGGAGGAACAGAGGGATCTTGCTCTGCAGGTACATAGATCCCTTAAAATGGCCACCCAAGTGGACAGGTTGTTCAGAAAGCACATGGTGTTTTGGCTTTCATTAACGGGGGATTGAGTTCAAGAGTCGTGAGATCTTGTTGCAGCTCTATAAAACTTTGGTTAGACCGCACTTGGAATATTGCTTCTAGTTCTGGTCGCCCTATTATAGGAAAGATGCGGATGTTTTGGAGAGGGTTCAGAGGAGGTTTACCAGGATGCTGCCTGGACTGGAGGGCTTATCTTATGAAGAGAGGTCGACTGAGCTCGGACTCCTTTCATTGGAGAAAAGGAGGAGAAGAGGGGACCTAATTGAGGTATACAAGATAATGAGAGGCATAGATAGAGTCGATAGCCAGAGACTATTTCAAAGGGCAGAAATGGCTAATACGAGGGGTCATAGTTTTCAGCTGGTTGGAGGAAAGTATAGAGGGGATGTCAGAGGCGGGTTCGTTACACAGAGATTTGTGAGAGCATGGAATGCGTTGCCAACAGTAGTTGTAGAAGCAAGGTCATTGGGTACATTTAAGAGACTGCTGGACATGCATATGGTCACAGAAATTTGAGGGTGCATACATGAGGATCAGTGGTCGGCACAACATCGTGGGCTGAAGGGCCTGTTCTGTGCTGTACTGTTCTATGTTCTAATACCATTAGGGGGGGGACCTATAAATAGTGATACTGAAGGAATGGCAATATACTTCCCAAACAGGATGGTGGTTGGCTTGGAATGGAAAACGAATATGCTGATAATCCCATGTGTCTGTTTCCCTTGTCCTTCTTGACGGTCATGGTTTCAGAGGTACGTTGTAAGGAGCCTTGATAAGTTTCTGCAGAGCACCGTGTAGATGGCAGGTATTGATGCTCCTGAGTGTCAGTGGTTGAGGGGTGAAGCTGCATTCACAGGGAAAATGGGGAGGGGGCGGGTATTTCACCGCACACACCTTCAATGTGTGTGTCTTATAGATGGTGTACAGGCTTTTGGAAATCATGAGGTATGTTATTTCTGCAGGATTCCTAGCCCCTGAGATATTCTTGGAGCCAATTAATTTATATGCGTCAAAGTGTGACACTGGAAAAGCACAACAGGTCAGGCAGCATCTGAGGTACAGGAGAGTCGACGTTTTAGCATAAGGCCTTTACAGGACTGGGTAATGAAAGTATACGGTCAGACCAGTTCTGGTTAACGGTAATCCGTGGGATATTAGTCGTTGGGAGTTCAGTGATGGTGGTGACATTGAACGTTAGAGGATATGATTCCATTTTCAATTATTAGAGGTAGTTGTTGTCTGTCATGTGTGCAATGGGAATGGGACTTGTCACTGTTAAACACAAACCTTCATATTTCCAGGGCCTTGTTGCATTTGGATAAGGATTGCTTCAGTATCAGAGTAAATCATTAATAGTGGTGAATATTGTCCAGTCATTGGCAAACAATCCCAGTTGTGACTTCACTTGAGTCGGGATGGTCATTTATGAAGCAGCTGATAATTATTGGGCCTAGGACAGAGAGCACTTTTACAGCTCACTGATGCTGTCCCTCTCTCTGAGCTCGGAAGCTGGCTTCGAGTTCAACTTGCTCCAAAGGTGTTTCGCAACATATCTGAACGGAATAATATTACAATAGCTACCACATGGAGCTGAGTGATGACTTGGTTAGTTGGACAGCTGGTTTGTAATGCAGATTAATACTAACAGTGTGGGTTCAATTCCTGCACTGACTGAGGTGTATGATAAGGGCTGTCCTACTCAAGGTCTCCCTCACTTGAGGCATGATGACTGTCCAGTTAATCTACCGCTAGTCGTCTCTGTCTAACGAGAGAGCAGCCTAATCATCCTGTCGGGGTATGGTGCCTTACCTTTCCATTTCTGATCTACAGGCTTACCCAGAAACCCCTCCCTTGGGGAACTGTGGCAGATCTGAGATGGTTGCTCTCCACCAACCCCAGCCACCTTCCTTTGTACCAGGTGTAACTTCTGCCAATGCAGACGATTCCTATTTGATCCAGGTTTGCCGTTAATCCTGGATACGACATTTGGTCAAATGCAGTTATGATCATGTTAAAAAAGTGAAGTCACTGTCACCTCACCTCTCGAATTCAGCTGTGTGTTTTCTTGTTGTAAATCGTTTAGCTGAAGACTGCCATCTGGAGGAGACTAAAGTTGATCCTCCCATCGATATTTCTGTCTAAACATTGTTGTGAAAGTTTCAGCCTTAGCTTTCCTGTTATTGTGCTGGGCTCTTCAATCTTTGAGGAAGGTGGTCTTTGTGGATCCTCCTCCTCCGGTGAGTTGTGTGATTGTCCACCACCACTCACCCAGACTGTATATGAGAGGATTGCAGAGATGAGTCCTGATTCATTGGATAGATCTGTGTATCATTTTCTATTTATACCATGTGGTGAGTAAGTGGCCCAATTTAGGAACTTCATCTCATTCTGAGGTGTATTTGGTGCTACTATAGGCAGACCCTCCATTATTCTCCATTTAATAAGGCTGTATCCCTGGCTTGATGGTCAGGATAAAGTGGAGCATACACCAGGCAGTGATAGTGAAACTTATGCTGGAGGACAATTCTGCTGCTGTTGGTAATGACCCGAACTGCCTCACATAGGCCAGTGCAAAGTTCCAAAATCTGTTGGAAATCTGCCCTGTTTAGCACAGTGATGGTGTCACATATACACAGGGGGTCTTCACGATGTAAAAGTGGAACTTTGTCTCCAGAAATACTGTGTGCGGTAATTCGCCGTTCCCAATACGGTCATCGAACAATGTGTCTGCAGCCGGTAGGTTGGTGAGGATGAAGTCAAGGATGTTTCTCCCTATCAGTCATTCCCCCCGACTCGGTGCAGACGCAGTGAAGCAGTTATGTCCTTTTGGACGCGACCATCTCTATCAGCAACGCAGCTGCTGAGCCCCTCTTGATGTTGGTTTTGAAATGGCCCACCCAGTAAACATTCTCCAGCTCTGTCACTCTCTCAGTGCTTCCACCAAGTGGTGTTCAATGTAGAGGGACACTGATCCACCAGCTGAGGAGGGGGGTCAGCAGGAGGTTTCCGTGTCAGTGTTTGATCTGTCACCGTGAGGCTGAGGGCGGGGAGTCATCAGGAGGTTTCCGTCAGTGTTTTATCTGACACCGTGAGGCTGAGGGAGGGGAGTCAGCAGGAGGTTTCTGTGTCAGTGTTTGATCTGACACCGTGAGCCTGAGGGAGGGGGGTCAGCAGGAGGTTTCTGTGTCAGTGGTTGATCTGACACCGTGAGGCTGAGGGAGGGGGGGGGGGGTCAGCAGGAGGTTTCTGTGTCAGTGTTTGATCTGACACCGTGAGGCTGAGGGAGGGGGGGGTCAGCAGGAGGTTTCTGTGTCAGTGTTTGATCTGACACCGTGAGGCTGAGGGAGGGGGGGGTCAGCAGGAGGTTTCTGTGTCAGTGTTTGATCTGACACCGTGAGGCTGAGGGAGGGGGGTCAGCAGGAGGTTTCTGTGTCAGTGTTTGATCGGACACCGTGAGGCTGAGGGAGGGGAGTCAGCAGGAGGTTTCTGTGTCAGTGTTTGATCTGACACCGTGAGGCTGAGGGGGGGGTCAGCAGGAGGTTTCTGTGTCAGTGTTTGATCTGACACCGTGAGGCTGAGGGAGGGGGGGGGGTCAGCAGGAGGTTTCTGTGTCAGTGTTTGATCTGACCCCGTGAGGCTGAGGGAGGGGGGGGGTCAGCAGGAGGTTTCTGTGTCAGTGTTTGATCTGACCCCGTGAGGCTGAGGGAGGGGGGGGGTCAGCAGGAGGTTTCTGTGTCAGTGTTTGATCAGACACTGTGAGGCTGAGGGAGGGGGGTCAGCAGGAGGTTTCTGTGTCAGTGTTTGATCTGACCGTGAGGCTGAGGGAGGGGGGGGGTCAGCAGGAGGTTTCTGTGTCAGTGTTTGATCTGACACCGTGAGGCTGAGGGAGGGGGGGGTCAGCAGGAGGTTTCTGTGTCAGTGTTTGATCTGACCCCGTGAGGCTGAGGGAGGGGGGTCAGCAGGAGGTTTCTGTGTCAGTGTTTGATCTGACACCGTGAGGGAGGGGAGTCAGCAGGAGGTTTCTGTGTCAGTGTTTGATCTGACACCGTGAGGCTGAGGGAGGGGGGTCAGCAGGAGGTTTCTGTGTCAGTGTTTGATCTGACCCCGTGAGGCTGAGGGAGGGGAGTCAGCAGGAGGTTTCTGTGTCAGTGTTTGATCTGACCGTGAGGCTGAGGGAGGGGGGGGGTCAGCAGGAGGTTTCTGTGTCAGTGTTTGATCTGACACCGTGAGGCTGAGGGAGGGGGGGGTCAGCAGGAGGTTTCTGTGTCAGTGTTTGATCTGACCCCGTGAGGCTGAGCGAGGGGGGTCAGCAGGAGGTTTCCGTGTCAGTGTTTGATCTGACACCGTGAGGCTGAGGGAGGGGGGGGTCAGCAGGAGGTTTCTGTGTCAGTGTTTGATCTGACCCCGTGAGGCTGAGGGAGGGGGTTCAGCAGGAGGTTTCTGTGTCAGTGTTTGATCTCACACCGTGAGGCTGAGGGAGGGGGGAGTCAGCAGGAGGTTTCTGTGTCAGTGTTTGATCTGACCCCGTGAGGCTGAGGGAGGGGGGTCAGCAGGAGGTTTCTGTGTCAGTGTTTGATCTGACACCGTGAGGCTGAGGGAGGGGGGGTCAGCAGGAGGTTTCTGTGTCAGTGTTTGATCTGACCCCGTGAGGCTGAGGGAGGGGGGTGGGGTCAGCAGGAGGTTTCTGTGTCAGTGTTTGATCTGACCGTGAGGCTGAGGGAGGGGGGGGGTCAGCAGGAGGTTTCTGTGTCAGTGTTTGATTGGACACCGTGAGGCTGAGGGAGGGGAGTCAGCAGGAGGTTTCTGTGTCAGTGTTTGATCTGACCCCGTGAGGCTGAGGGAGGGGGGTCAGCAGGAGGTTTCTGTGTCAGTGTTTGATCTGACCCCGTGAGGCTGAGGGAGGGGGGTGGGGTCAGCAGGAGGTTTCTGTGTCAGTGTTTGATCGGACACCGTGAGGCTGAGGGAGGGGGGTCAGCAGGAGGTTTCTGTGTCAGTGTTTGATCTGACACCGTGAGGCTGAGGGAGGGGGGTCAGCAGGAGGTTTCTGTGTCAGTGTTTGATCTGACACCGTGAGGCTGAGGGAGGGGAGTCAGCAGGAGGTTTCTGTGTCAGTGTTTGATCTGACACCGTGAGGCTGAGGGAGGGAGGGGGGTCAGCAGGAGGTTTCTGTGTCAGTGTTTGATCTGACACCGTGAGGGGGGGGGGGGGTCAGCAGGAGGTTTCTGTGTCAGTGTTTGATCTGACACCGTGAGGCTGAGGGAGGGGGGGGTCAGCAGGAGGTTTCTGTGTCAGTGTTTGATCTGACACCGTGAGGCTGAGGGAGGGGGGTCAGCAGGAGGTTTCTGTGTCAGTGTTTGATCTGACATCGTGAGGCTGAGGGGGGGGGGTCAGCAGGAGGTTTCTGTGTCAGTGTTTGATCTGACACCGCGAGACTGAGGGAGGGGGGTCAGCAGGAGGTTTCTGTGTCAGTGTTTGATCTGACACCGTGAGGCTGAGGGAGGGGGGGGGGGGTCAGAAGGAGGTTTCTGTGTCAGTGTTTGATCTGACACCGTGAGGCTGAGGGAGGGGGGTCAGCAGGAGGTTTCTGTGTCAGTGTTTGATCTGACACCGCGAGGCTGAGGGAGGGGGGTCAGCAGGAGGTTTCTGTGTCAGTGTTTGATCTGACACCGTGAGGCTGAGGGAGGGGAGTCAGCAGGAGGTTTCTGTGACAGTGTTTGATCTGACCCCGTGAGGCTGAGGGAGGGGGGTCAGCAGGAGGTTTCTGTGTCAGTGTTTGATCTGACACCGTGAGGCTGATGGAGGGGGGGGTCAGCAGGAGGTTTCTGTGTCAGTGTTTGATCTGACACCGTGAGGCTGAGGGAGGGGGGTCAGCAGGAGGTTTCTGTGTCAGTGTTTGATCTGACACCGTGAGGCTGAGGGAGGGGGGTCAGCAGGAGGTTTCTGTGTCAGTGTTTGATCTGACACCGTGAGGCTGAGGGAGGGGAGTCAGCAGGAGGTTTCTGTGTCAGTGTTTGATCTGACCCCGTGAGGCTGAGGGTGGGGGTTCAGCAGGAGGTTTCTGTGTCAGTGTTTGATCTGACACCGTGAGGCTGAGGGAGGGGGGTCAGCAGGAGGTTTCTGTGTCAGTGTTTGATCTGACCCCGTGAGGCTGAGGGAGGGGGGGGTCAGCAGGAGGTTTCTGTGTCAGTGTTTGATCTGACACCGTGAGGCTGAGGGAGGGGGGTCAGCAGGAGGTTTCTGTGTCAGTGTTTGATCTGACACCGTGAGGCTGAGGGAGGGGGGTCAGCAGGAGGTTTCTGTGTCAGTGTTTGATCTGACCCCGTGAGGCTGAGGGAGGGGGGATCAGCAGGAGGTTTCTGTGTCAGTGTTTGATCTGACCCCGTGAGGCTGAGGGAGGGGGGTCAGCAGGAGGTTTCTGTGTCAGTGTTTGATCTGACCCCGTGAGGCTGAGGGAGGGGGGTCAGCAGGAGGTTTCTGTGTCAGTGTTTGATCTGACACCGTGAGGCTGAGGGAGTGGGGGGGGGGGTCAGCAGGAGGTTTCTGTGTCAGTGTTTGATCTGACACCGTGAGGCTGAGGGAGGGGGGTCAGCAGGAGGTTTCTGTGTCAGTGTTTGATCTGACCCCGTGAGGCTGAGGGAGGGGGGGGTCAGCAGGAGGTTTCTGTGTCAGTGTTTGATCTGACCCCGTGAGGCTGAGGGAGGGGGGGGGGGGGTCAGCAGGAGGTTTCTGTGTCAGTGTTTGATCTGACCCCGTGAGGCTGAGGGAGGGGGGTCAGCAGGAGGTTTCTGTGTCAGTGTTTGATCTGACACCGTGAGGCTGAGGGAAGGGGGGTCAGCAGGAGGTTTCTGTGTCAGTGTTTGATCTGACACCGTGAGGCTGAGGGAGGGGGGGGTCAGCAGGAGGTTTCTGTGTCAGTGTTTGATCTGACACCGTGAGGCTGAGGGGGGGGTCAGCAGGAGGTTTCTGTGTCAGTGTTTGATCTGACACCGTGAGGCTGAGGGAGGGGGGTCAGCAGGAGGTTTCTGTGTCAGTGTTTGATCTGACACCGTGAGGTTGAGGGAGGGGAATCAGCAGGAGGCTACCATGTCAGTGTTTGATCTGACACCGTCTGGTATTGTTATGTCACATTGTTGTTTGAGCAGTCTATAGGACACCTCTCCCAAATCTAACCCTTTCCCCCAGACATTAGGAAGGAGGGGTTTTCAGGGTCTGCAGGGCTTTTTATTTGTGTCGCTGTCAACCGAAGGGCCTGTCCTGTGCTGTATGACACTGACTCTATTTCTCTCGTGATTGGACAATCCAAGGTCTCACTCCTTCTGTTCCTCCCAGTGTCTTCTCTATTCCAAAGATTTCAATAATATTTTCTCTATTAAGACATTGCTCAATTCCATTTTTAAACTATCTACTTGGATATCTGTATCTTTCCTTGTCATCTGCTCCAGCCGCTACATCCATCTGTGTCTCAGTATCCCTCCATACCTCCACAATTTTTGTCTCATACTCCAGTCCCATCTATGACTGCAAATTCTGCCAGCCTCTGCATTCTTCCCTATCTCTATACCTTCCAGCTGCTACACTTCTCCCTATATCCTGTTATTGAATTTAAAAATATCTCACTAACCTGTTCTAGCATGCACAGGCCACGCTATCTCTCGGCCATCTCCAGCCTCGCTTTCCTTTTCCTGTAACATCTCCAGCCTCGCTTTCCTTTTCCTGTAACATCTCTAGCCTTGCTTTCCTCTCTCCATAACATCTCCACCCTTGTTTTCCTATCTCGGTAACATCTCAGGCTTTGCTTCCCTATCTCTAACATCTTCAGCCTTGCATTCCTAGACACCTCAGTGAATTGGTTATACATCTGCTCCTGTATTTTCATCTTTCTGGGGCTATATAAAATATCCCCAGCAGTATGTTCTGTCAACATTTTGATCCTAACCTTGGCCGATTAACCCTCATTTGAAGACTCTTCCAAGATATTGTCCTTCCTTGCTGCTGTAACTGACTCCTTAATTAATAATACAACACCATCTCCTCTTCAACACCCTCTCCTCTCCTGCCCATATTTTACAGTATAACTGAACATTGAGTTCTTGACCCTGACCTCCCTCAAACACGTCTCTGTGATGGCAAAAATGTCACACCTCCAAATGTCAACTCATTCCTTTACCACATCAGTCTGTCTGGTAATACTGCCTTACCTTACCTGCAGTCTTTCGGGTTCGTCTTTCCTCCGCTGCTGCTCGCACTCACCTGTGGAAGTCTCAGAGAATGTGCGGAGCATATCTACCAGGATGCTGCCAGGACTGGAGGACATGTCTTAGGAAGAAAGGTTGAGAGAGCTAGGGCTTTTCTCACTGGAGCGAAGAAGGATGAGAGGTGACTTGACAGAGATGTACATAGAGTGGATAGCCAGAACCTTTTCCCAGGGTAGAATTGGCTATCAACAAGGGGCATAACTTTAAAGTGATTGGAGGAAGGTTTAGAGGAGATGCCAGAGGTAGGTTTTTTATTCCGAGAGTGGTGGGTGGGCGGAATGCACCGCCAGCGGTGGTAGTAGAGTCAGATACATTAGAGATAGTTAAGAAGACTCTTGGAGAGGAACATGGAAGTTAGTACATTGAAGGGCATGTAGGTTAGTCTGATCTAAGATTAGGATAAAAGGCCAGCAAAACATTGAGGGCTGAAGGGCTCTTACTGTGCTGGACTGTTCTGTGTCCCAAGTTTCACTCAGTTTGTGGATTCTCAGTAATTTTTGATTGAGTGAGTGAGGCGTGCGTGGGAGGGAGCTGTGTGAAGTCAGGAAGCTGGGGTAGAGCGTTAGACCAAGACTTCCAGTTTTGATGTGCATTGTTCCATTCACCTAAGTGCCAGCACAATATGTGTGGTTACCTAGACCAGACAAAATCCATCAAGTGCCATTATTAAAATTCTTCTTGGCTTGACGTTTGCTCCTGGTTTCTTCAGAAGCATTCTGTTGGGTGTCCTATCAATTAGTATCAGACCATCCACAAACATGTACAATTTTATTTTTATACTGGTGAATATGAAGGTACATTTATTGGATATAGTTTCAGAGGGTTCACTGTGAGACACAAGATGCTGCAATAGACTGTCAATTGTTTACACCCAGTGTCTGGTCCAGGGGGCAAATGTATGGACTCTGGGGGACATGCCAGATGTCATCACCATAAGTAGCTTGTGTGTTGTGATTCTGACACACCATGTCCATACATCTGCTCCATGGGCCAGGCTCTGACTGATGATGAATTTGTTTCAGCTGATTCCTGGTCAGTCATTGGTATCTAATTTAGACAGCATTGATACCTACACTGAGAGAAGTGATATCCTGTTGGTTTCTTTACTCCTGCTCAAGGCGGATCCTAAATGATTCTCTGTGAGAGAGTGTTTGAATGACTGCCCTGACCCAGGATGGAAACTCTCTGGGCAGATTCAGGAGCAGGCCGGTGTCTCACTCAGTGCCACAGGCAGCTGTGAGGTTCAGTAGCACTGTACCCGAATTCACCCTTTTGAAATCCACTTTTAATTTCGATCATGATGCAAAGTGATGGGTTGACTGACCTGATCAATGATCAAGAGTTTGCCATGTTTGTGAATTGGGCAATAATAAGATATGAGCTATAATTATTTAACTGAACAATAACTGCATCATCTCTGAAAACAATAAATTTAATTTTATTTGATGGAATTAAAATATAAACACCGAACAACGTTTTTTGATACAAAAGGAAAGAATTACATTTTGTTTTGTACTGAAGAAGAAAATGTTTTCTGACTATTTTGGTGATCACAATTACACATTGAATCTCAGTACTCAAATTCGTACATTGCCGCTCTATCATTTGCAAAATGATTGACCTCTGACTAATTGCATATTCAGAGTGAGCAAATGATTGAACAATCAAATAGAATTATAACTCTTACACATTTAAATATAACCAGTCGATTTGATTTCTCACCTGAAATGTGTGAGTTTCAGTTATTTGCCAATAATTCTATTAGTTTTAAAATAATGATGGAAAAGGATAGACTAGATCTAAAAGTTAAATTCTAAATTGGAGAAAGGCCAATTTTGACGGTATTAGGCAATATCTTTCAAAAACTGATGGTGGCAAATGTTCGCAGGTAAGTGGACGGCGAGAAAATGGGAAGCCTTCAGAAATTAGATAGCCAGAGTCCAGAGACAGTATAATCTTGTTAGGGTAAAAGGAAAGGCTGGTAGGTATAGAGAGTGATGAATGACTAAAGAAATTGAGGGTCTGGCTAAGAAAAAGAAGGAAGCATATGACAGGTACAGGCAGGATAGTTCGAGTGAATCCTTAGAAGAGTAGAAAGGCAGGAGGAGTATACCAAAGAGGGAAATCAGGAAGGCAAAAAGGGGACATGAGTTAGCTTTGACAAATAGAGTTAAGGAGAATCCAAAAGGATTTTACAAATACATTGAAAACAAAAGGGCAAATAGGGAGAGAATAGAGTCCTCAAAGATCAGCAAGGTGCCTTTGTGTGGAGCTGCAGGAGATGGGAGAGATACTAAACGAGTATTTTGTATTAGTGTTTACTCAGGAGAAGGACATGGGAGATGTAGATATACTGAGAAATAGATAGTGACGTCTTGAAAAATGTCCATATTACAGAGGAAGAAGTGCTGGATGTCTTGAAATGCATAAAGGAGGAAAAATCCCCAGAACCTGATAGATTCGGTGAAACTTGAAAGGGTTCAGAAAAGATTTACATGCATGTTGCCAAGGTTGGAGGGTTTGAGCGACAGCTGGAGGTTGAACAAGCTGGAGCTGTTATCCCTGGAACATTGGAGACTGGGGGTGACTTTATAGAGGTTTATAAAATCATGAGGGGCCATGGATCAGGTAAATTGACAAGGTATTTTCCCTGGTGTGGTGGAGCCCACAACTAGAGGGCATAGTTTTCGGTTGGGAAGGGAAAAATATAAAAGAGATGTAAGGGGCAACGTTTTCACTCAGAGAGTTGTACGTGTGTGGAATGAGCTGCCAGAGGAAGTGGTGGCAGTTAGTACAATTGCAACATTTAGATGGCGTCTGGATGGGTATATGAATAGAAAGTATTTAGA
Organism: Chiloscyllium punctatum; assembly: GCF_047496795.1. NCBI lineage: Eukaryota > Metazoa > Chordata > Chondrichthyes > Orectolobiformes > Hemiscylliidae > Chiloscyllium > Chiloscyllium punctatum. Next base: position 11,302 of record NW_027310102.1, on the reverse strand, counting down.
GGGATATGGGCTGAGTCCTGGCATGTGGGACGAGATTGGGTTGGGATATCTGGTCGGCATGGACAAGTTGGACGGAAGGGTATGTTTCCATGCTGTACATCTCTTTGACCCTGTGACTGTAATTTAGAAATGGCAATAATTTGACATGCACTATCAAATAAATAAATTATTTATATTATTAAATTGTAGCATACAATAAGTTGAAAACTTGCTATTTTTAGAATGAATGATAAAGAACAAAGAACATTCCGACACAGGAACAGACCCTTCGGCCCTCCTAGCCTGTGCTGATCCAGATCCTCATATTTTCTAAACCTGCACATATTTTCTAATGGTCTGTATCCCTTTGCTCCCTCCCCATTCATGTTTCTGTCTAAATACATCTTAGATAACACTATTACTCCTGCCCCTACCGCCTCAGATGGCCACACGTTCCAGGCTGCCACAACCCTGTGAGTAAAGTTCTTCCCACATATATCTGCACTAAACCCTTCCCCTCTCACTTTGAACTCATGACCCCGATTAATTGAGTTCCACAGTCTGGGGAAAAAAGCTTCTTCCTATCCATCCTGTATATATCTGTCTTGATTTTGTGGACCTCAACCTTCGACTTTGTAATGAAAATAGTCCTAATCTACTCAATCTTTCTTTCTTCATCTTTGTAGGTGACACGGTGGCACAGTGGTTAGCACTGCTGCCTCACAGCGCCAGAGACCTGAGTTCAATTCCCGCCACAGGCGACTGACTGTGTGGAGTTTGCACATTCTCCCTGTGTCTGCGTGGGTTTCCTCTGGGTGTTCTGGTTTCACCTTGTCCATCACCCGACCATGGGGAACCTAATAAATGTGCGGGTCAGGTGAATTGGTCATGCTAAACTGCCAGTAGTGTTAGGTAAGGGGCAAATGTAGGGGTATGGGTTGTTTGTGCTTCAGCAGATCGGTGTGGACTTGTTGGGCTGAAGGGCCTGTTTCCACACTGTAAGTAATCTAAATACAGCATTCCAAATGTGGCCAAACCAAACTCCTATGCGACTGTAACATGAGCTGCCAGCGCTTGTACTCAACACCTGATCCAATGAAGGAAAGCATACCATATGCCATCTTGACCACTTTACTGACCTGTGTTGGCATCTTCAGGAAACAATGGACCCAAACACCCAGATCTCGCTGTAAGTCAATTTTCCCCAGGAGTGTTCCGTTTACTGTGTTGTTCACTCTTGAACTGGATCTTTTAAAATGCACGACCTTGCAGTTGCACAGATTGAACTCCATCTGCTATTTCTGTGCCCAGCTCCCCAATCTATCTATATTCTGCTGTATTCTCTGACAGTTCCTTCACTATCTGCTACTCCAACAGTCTTGGTGTCATCTGCAAACTTGGCAATCAGGCAACCTTCTTCCAAATCATTGATATATATCACAAACAACAGTGGTCCCAGTACGGATCGCTGTTGCACACCACTGGTCATAGGTCTCCATTTTGAGACATCCCCTTCCACTACTCCTCTCTGTCTCCTGTTGGCCAGCCAGTTCTCTATGCATCTAGATAGGACACTCTGGACCCCATGCGACTTCACCTTCTCCATCACCCGACCATGGGGAACCTAATAAAACGCCTTACTCAAGTCCCTCAGTATCTTCTGCAGCAGCTTCCCTACCAATGATATCAGGCCTGCCGGTCTACAATTACCTGGATTATCCCTGCTATCCTTGTTAAACAAGGGGACAATATTAGAAATTCGCCAGTCCTCCGGGACCTCACCCATGTTCAATCATCCTGCAAAGATAAATGTTAAAGCCCCAGTTATTTCCACACTCACATCCCTCAGTAACCTGTGATTGATCCCATCCAGACTTGGGGGCTTGTCTACCTTAATACCTTTCAGAGTATCCAAAACTTCCTTCCTCTTTATGTCGACTTGACCCAGAGTACTCAGAGATCTATCCCTAACCTCAACATCCGTCATGTCCCTCTCCTTGGTGAATACAGATGCAAAGTACTTCCTAAGAATCTCACCCATTGTCTCTGACTCCATGCATAACTTTCTTCCTTTGTCCTTGTGTGGGCCAAAAATTTCACTAGTTACCCTCTTGCTCCTTATATATGGAAATAAGTCTTCGGGATTTTCCTCAACCCTGTTTACTAAAGCTATCTCATGACCACTTTTAGCCCATTTGAATCCTCGATATTTACGGGGAAATGTGGCTAGTGAAAAGAAAATAAACATTTGTTCATGCGAGTGGGAACTCAGATCTTTTCAAAGTGTTTTGTGCCAAAAATAATTTGAAATTCGTCTCAGTGCAAATAAATGCAAGAGAAGAAACCTCTTGGGAAGAGTAATTTTCAGCCACTATTCCCCCCAAAGTACTTCTAAGGTAGAAAAGAGTGAGGGTTTGTAACAAGGGCACAACAGTAACTATGGGTGGTTTGAACATGCAAATTGGCTCAATTAATCAACTTGACAGTAATATCTTTGAATAAAGATTCAGAGAATGTATGAGAGATTATTTCTGAGAGCAGGCCATCATGGAAACAACCGGAGAATGGGGCTCAGTGGTTAGCACAGCAACAGGCACCCAGGTTCGATTCCAGCCTCGGGGGACTGTCTGCGTGTAGTTTGCACATTTTCCAACTGTCTGCATGGGTTTCCTCCCACAGTCTGAAGATGTGCAGGTCAGGTGAATTGGCCATGCTAAATTGCCCATAGAGTGAGGTATGTAACTCAGAGGGGTCTGGGTGGGTTACTTTTCGGAGGGTTGGTGTGTACTTGTTGGGCCGAAGGGCCTGTTTCCAAATTGTAGGGCATCTAATCTAATTTAGAGTTGATATTATGTAACAAGGAAGGATTGGTGGATAATCTTTGCCTTGGAAGGAAAACCACAACATGCTGGAGTTTCACATTCAGATTGAAAGAGTGAAGACTGAGTCATACATGAGAGTTTTAGTGTTAGGCAATGATAATTATACAGACCGAAGGAGGGATTTGGCTGTGAACACTCTGGGGGAAGAAAAGAACAGTCAAAGGCAGGACAGCTGAAGAAATTTGGCAAACAATTAGGGAGTTACTAAAGACCAAAGAGGAATTGCATTATGGAAAAAAATCACACATATCTTGATGAGGAAGTCAAGGATTACATGACGACAACTCCCAGTGTATGTCATACTTCATACGTTAGTCACACTGTGGAGGATTGGGCAAGTCAGTGGCCTCGTGGTGTTATAACTGAATTCTTTTGTGATAAACTGAGATAATGTTCTGCTGACCTGGGTCCAAATCCCTTCACAGGAAGTGGCGGAGCTTGAATTCAAATCTGGAATTAAGAGATGTTGGTTATGAATCGATTGCCAAGACAAACATACCTGGTTCACTGATGTCCTTGAGGGAAGGAAACTGCCATCCTTACCATAGACTCAACACTCTCAGACTGAAGACGTTTCTCTTTATCTCCGTTGTAAAGAATTTCTCTTGACTCTCAGGCTATATGTTTGAGTGCTTTCTCTCCGAACAGTGGAAGCATCTTCCCAAAGTCTACTCTGACCAGGCAACCAGTATTCTGTATGCTCCTATTAGAGCCCCCTTCACGCTTATACACTCCAGCGAGTATAGACTGAGAGACCTCATATGTTTAGCTCTTTATTCCTAGGACCATTCTTATGAAGTTCCTCTGAACACGCTCCGTGGTGCTACATTTTTTATGAGTTATGCGGCCCAAAACTGTACATAATCCACCAAATGTGGTCTGACCAGAGTCTTATAGAGCTGCGGAAATCCATCCATTCAAGTCATCACAAAAGAAATGTCATCACTCTATTTGCCATTCTGACCAGACTGACCACCTGAAATAATAATCTTACAATGGACAATAATAAATTTACCATGGAGTTACAAATATGAACAATGATTAAAGCATGCTGGGAAGTAGAACCCATCCTTGACCAAATTCTTCCACATGCTGCAGAATCCAGACCGGCTGCAGCTACCCAGAGATGGTTTGCAAACAAACCTGACAGCTCCAGACCCTGTAATACCAACCTGAAGTTGGACCTGAATGGGACAATGGAAATTCGCCCTTTGGGCCATCAATGTGACAACCCCAGGTTGGATCTGATTGATCAGGGTAAATGAACCTGATCATTTCATTGGCAGATCCTCCACACCCTCCCAAAAGGCGTGAAGACTTTAAGGATAAGAATCACCATAAGACCCCCCAGGGAGCGGTAACTCGAGAATAACCACTGAAAGAGAAGACGCCTACAAGGCAATCAGAAGAAAACGAAGACTTCACCACGTGGAATCCGGTCAACTTCTGGTGGGGTGGTATGTAATCATCAAAGCTTAAGTTAACCCATAAGATAGATTGTAGTGTTTTTCATTACGTTATAATACGTTTTATTGTTCTAATTATAATTGCGTTCAATAAACAAATATCATTGTTTATAAGAGTTGACTCAGTTCTTTTGCTGAATATAAGATTTCAACCACACTGTGTGACAGATACAGCACCTTCCTAGCTACTGACACAACCTGCACATTTACCTTGAGATAATCCTGACTGGAACTCGCAACACTTTGCACTTCAGACTTCTGAATTTTCTCCCCAGCTATAAAATAGTGCATGCCTCTCTTCTTCCGACTAAAGTGCATAACCTCGCACTTTCCCAAGTGTACTCCATCTGCCACGTCTTTGCCCACTCTCCTACCCTGTCTGAATCCTTCTGCATCCTCCCTGCCATCTCAATGATACCTGTCCCTCTATCTACCTTTGCATCATCTGAAATCCTCGCTGGATTGCCCTCAGTTCCTTCATCTAGATTGTTAACGTACAAAGTATAAAGTTGTGGTTCCCTTGCGAAACACCAGTTGTCATTGACTGCTATCCGGAGAAGGACCGTTTTATTCCCACTCTCTATCTTCTGCCAGACAGTCAAGCTTCTGTACAGACTAGTACCTTATCTCTGATACCATGGGCCCTTACTCCAGGCCTCCTGTGAAGCACCTTGTTAACGTCCTTCTTGAAGTCCAGACACATAGTATCCATTAGCTCTCCTTGATCTAACCTGCCTGTTACATCCTCAAAGTGTTCTAACAGATTCATTAGCATGACCTGCCCTTGATGAAACCATACTGACTTCGCCCTACTTAATTATTCACAAATCTCATCCTTCACAGTGGATTCCAGGAAGTTACCCACGATCGAGGTTAGGTTGATCAGTTTGTAATTTTCTGCCTTTTGTCTTATTCCCTTTTAAACAGGGTATCAGGGAGATCCAAGATGATGGCGACCCAGCAGGTCTGAGTCTACAGAGCTCTGCCCAAGACTCAGGCAAAGTGGGGGACCCATTCTCACCTCACCTGTTAAATAGTTTAAAAGAGTTTTCGCCCTGCAGCCTTGCCATTTAGCAGTTTGATACTTTTTAAAATGTCCAAAGGCAAAGGGTCTTGCAGTTCACAACAGAGAGGGACCCCTCCCCCCACCCCGCAGCAAGACAGATGTCTGCGGCTGTCCTGGGGGACTCACCTGCAGGGGTGGGTCAGGTGTGGGTTGAACGGTCCCACCGGGTTGTTGTGCGCCGGCCCGGGTCGGACCAGCGTCCCCGTCCAGTCCTAGTTCAACTTCAACATTACAGGGAAAAACAAATGCTGCAAGAGGCCTCCAGAGTCTTGGGGAATGATTCTCATGCCATGATATACAAGGGGTCCAGGATAATGTTCTTCCAGGACTTCACTCCAGCTGTGGTCTGCAAGATCAAGGCATTTGATGAGGCGAAGAAGCATCTGAGGGATTTAAATATTCAGTAATCTATGCGCTGCAGTCATGGAGGATCTGTATATAACTTTGGATCACCGGAAAAAATAAAATAATTCCTGGCTTCTCTCAAATACACTGTGGTACTTGAATTATATTGATAATGACTTTATTTTGCTCCCCCTCCTTTGTTTTTTCCTCCTCCTTTCTTCCTTTCTCTTCTCCATCTTTCCTTGGTGAGGGGGTGTGGGCTAGGGTTCCCCTTCCGTATCCTTTCTATGGACTCTTATCTAGAGCTCGTGCTGTTTATTTGATTATTAGGGGACGTTTCTGAGTGTTATTTTTATTTGGTTGCTTATTACTTGCTGGGATTGTAATTTTGTAATTTTATATATTTTCATCTTGTGTTGTTTTGCTAAGTGTATCTTGGTGATGGTGGGGGGGGGGGTGGTTTAGCTCGCACATTTTTAATGTCTGCTTTATAAGATATTGGAATTTATTTGCTCTACTTTGTAATGCCTGGGCCGAGGACATGGTTCTGGCTGGGAGATGTTATTGCGGGATTATTGGAAGCTAGTAGTGCCTCCTGTGAACAATGGGGAAGGCCTCCTTTTAAGTATGTTTTATGTTATTTGTTTTTGGGAGTAGTTCTTAGTTGTTTTGGTATCACTCTTTAAAGAATGTTTTATGTGTGAATCGCTTTTGGTTTTTATTCGATGTCTTTTGGGTGGGGTTCTTCCTCCTGGCGGGTCTTGGGCTTGCTTGGATGATCATGGCTAGTCATTCGTTTAGGTGGTGCACTGGTAATGTCAAGGAAAGCCACTCACAAATCAAAAGGAAAAAGATCATAAGACCATAAGACATAGGAGTGGAAGTAAGGCCATTCGGCCCGTCGAGTCCACTCCGCCATTCAATCATGGCTGATGCGCATTTCAGCTCCACTTAAGTCTTAAAAAAGAAGGGTGGATGTAGCCTTTCTACAGGAGACACATTTACATTCTAAGGAGCATTTAAGGCTGAAATAGGATGGATTTGGCCAGGTGTTCTTTTCATCTTTCAGCTCAAAAAGTAGGCGAGTCGCCATTCTTATTCAGATGAATCTTCCCTTCCAAATGCTCAGTCAATAAAAGATAAGTCTGGATGGTATATATTAATTTAAACTGTAATGTATGGAGAGGAATTTGAGATTTTGAATCTCTGTTGCCCCCCCCCGGAGCACCCTTTTAAATTTGAAATGGAAGTGTTCTGTAAGTTGCTCGCTCTCGGGGTGCACCACATGATTATAGGGGGAGATTGTAATTGTATCATCAACCCAGGGCTGGACAGAATATCTAAGATCTCTGCAGGCATATCTATGAGACCTAGGCAGTTGGCGGATCTGAGTATGGAGTTGGGGTGGTGGATGTGTGGCGGTGTCTTCAACCGGAGGCTAGAGACTTTACTATTTATTCTAACCCTCACAAGTGCCATACCGGAATCGATATGTTTCTGTCCCCTCAATCCTTTTGAACTCAATATTGTTTTGTGAAGTAGGTAATATTTCCGACCCTGCCGCAGTATATATGAAGGTTAAGACGAGTGATGATGATATCGCTTCCCGACATTGGGGTATTGAAGGATAGTAAGTTCATAAAATATTTCTGGCAGGAATTTAAAACCTTCTGGGATATCAACTTCAACACGGCCAGTAACCCTTCGGTGATTTGGGAGACTGCTAAGGTATATGTGTGAGGTTTGATTATCTCATATTATGTGATCTGGAAAAGACAAAAGGGAGAACAACAGTGTCTGATCGAGGCTCGCCTGAAGGCGGCTGAGACAGCGTACGTTGACAGACCCTCCATTACTCAACTACAGCTGATCACAGCACTTAGGGCAACTTTACCACACTTGAATACCACACTTACTCAAACAGCAAAGAGGGAGCTATGACTTGCGAAGCAGAGATTATTTGAATAGGTGACAAGCCTGGCAGGTATCTTGCATACCTTGCCAGAAAGAAAAAGGCTCCACAAGTCATTAAGTCTATTAGAAGGAGTGCTGTAACCCTGACTTGTGATCGTATAAAGATCAATGCAGTCTTTAGAAAGTTCTATTTCGAATTGCATACATCACAGGACTGTGAGGATAGAACGAGGAAGATAGAGTCTTCTTTGAAACTCTGGCCCTCCCGGGCCTAACCACGGAGCAAGTATTGTTCTTGAATGCCCCCCTGGCAACCCAGGAAGCACAGGTGGAGATGAAGCAGCTCCAGAGTGGCAAAGCGCCCGGACCAGATGGATTCCAGGCTGAGTTCTATAAAGAATTGATTGGGGAATTGTTTGGGCCACTTATAAATTTGCTTAAAGATTCACATAGTCAGGGCTGTCTGCCGCCTTCTCTGAGAGAAGCAAATGTTTCTCTCATTCTTAAGAAGGGAAAGGCCCCAGATGACTGCTCTTCGTATATACATATATCCTTGTTGAGTGTGGATTTTAAAGTTCTCTCAAAAATGTTGGCATTAAGACTGGAGAGGGTTTTACCATTCATTATAAAAGAGGACCAGATGGGGTTTATAAAGGGTCGCAGATCAACTAATAACATTGGAAGAGCCTTATATATGGTACAAGCCTGCCAGCAGGGAGCGATACCGGGATTAGTTGTCTCCCTAGAGGCAGAGAAGGCATTTGATTGGGTAGAATGGCCATATCTCTTTTATACGCTGGAACGGTTTGGTGTTGGAGAGGTCTTTACTAAAGTAGCGGTGATCACCAACAATTCAAGTTCAGATAGCTTTGGCGTTGGCCAAGGTTGTCGTCAGGAATGCCCTCTCTCACCATTATTATTTACGCTACTGATTGAGCCGTTGGCGGAAGCTATACGAGCTGACCATAATATAATGGCTCCACAGGTTGGATCGGTTAAGCACAAAATTACTCTCTCTGCGGATGATGTCCTCCTTTTCTTAATTGATCCATTGACTTCTGTGCCCCGCTTAATTCAAGTGGTTAACTTACTTGGCATGTTCTCAGGTTATAAACTCAATTCTGAGAAATCATAGGCCATGCCGCTGGGAGGTCTTGCCAGTATATTCAATTTTCCAGATGGATCCTGTTTCCGTTTTCAGTGGTCACTGGGGGGCTTTCTTAACTTCGGTATTTTTAATACTCCGGCATTTGGTCGGCTATATAATGTCAATTATACACATTAGTGGAGAAAATAAGATAGGACCTTCAATGCTGGGAAGATCTCCCAATATCCTGGCTTTGGTCAACATGAATATCCTACCTGGCCTTTTATATGCTATGAGAATGCTCCCCTTGATGTTGCCGAGACAGGCGCTGCGTAAGCTTTATGGTTGGCTTGGCTCTTTTATTTGGAGTCATAGACGGCTCCTTGTTAAATTAGAAAAGCTGCAGCTTCCACAAGTAAGGGGTGGGCTGGTTTTTCCGGATTTTAGGAGGTACCAATTGAGGTCTCTATTATTCTATATTGCTGATTGGGACAATCTGGTTAGATACTGAGGCCTCCCAATCAAAATATCCCTTCATCAATCTACTATTTATGGACAAGTTGAGAGTTATTACGATCATTGTAAAAATCCTATTGTATTAAATACAATCAAAGCCTGGAGGATAATGCAACAGGATGAGGGCAACCGACAAAACCTTATATTGCTATAGTGGGAATGTTGAGATTCTAGCCAGGGCAGACTGATGCTGGATTCAGAACGTGGGAATCCAACGGTGTCTCCTGTTTGGGAGACCTTTTTGATGGGGAGGTCACGATGTCCTTCAAACAGCTGCGTTAGAAATTTGGGCGGCCTAGCAAAGATCTTTTTCAATATTTTCAAATACGAGATTTTATACAAAACATTGATAATTAATCCATATCAATCTAATAGGGAAAGGAGAGTGCTTCGGCGGATGCATCCACCCGCGGTCAGTACTCTCCACCACTAACGAGTTAATATGGTATCATAGGACATGGAACGGTTATATAATGGTCAAGAGTTGGGGATGGAAATATCTTTAGAGATGTGGGAGGACTTCTGGGAAAACACCCGGAAGATCTCGATCTTGGTTATTAGATTTAGATTAATTACAGTGTGGAAACAGGCCCTTCGGCCCAACAAGTCCACACCGCCCTGCCGAAGCGCAACCCACCCATACCCCTACATTTACCCCTTACCTAACACTACGGGCAATTTAGCATGGCCAATTCACCTGACCTGCACATCTTTGGAGTGTGGGAGGAAACCGGAGCACCCGGAGGAAACCCAGGCAGACACGGGGAGAATATGCAAACTCCATACAGAGAGTCGCCTGAGGCGGGAATTGAACCCGGGTCTCTAGCGCTGTGAGGTAGCAGTGCTAACTACTGTGCCACCGTGCCGCCCACTAGCAGAACTCAGGCTATCCAAATGAAGATACTTCATAGCGCTCAAATGGCACCTGAGCGACTTGCAAAGTTCAAGGCAGGAGCACCTCCAATGTGTCCTATGTGCAAACTAAGATTTGGTCTTTCCACACATTGTCTGTGGATATGCCGTAAGATCTGCCTGTATTGGGGCAGAGTAGCGAATGCCTTGGCAAAGATTTTGGGTCCGGAGATTGGGTTGGACCCAATACCTCTACTTTTGGGCTCCCCAAATTTCCCCTCTTTGGATGTCTATGGGAGGAAATTATTCAGTATTATTTCCTTTTGTCCGTGGGAAAAGCATTTCAGTGAATTCGATATGTGAAAGTCCCCCAAGACTTTCAAATTGTCACAGGATATTCATGGAATATATCCCCCTTGACTTCCTTACGAATATGGTGCACCAAAAGACGGAATTATTTTATAGAACATGGCAGTCCGTTTTGAACTACATTGACACAGATATATCGGCCACATTGATCAGAGCCTTTGATTAGATTAGATTACTTACAGTGTGGAAACAGGCCCTTCGGCCCAACAAGTCCACACCGCCCCGCCGAAGCGTAACCCACCCATACCCCTACAGCTACATCTACCCCTTACCTAACACTACGGGCAATTTAGCATGGCCAATTCACCTGGCCTGCACATCTTTGGAGTGTGGGAGGAAACCGGAGCACCCGGAGGAAACCCACACAGACACGGGGAGAACGTGCAAACTCCACACAGTCAGTCGCCTGAGGCGGAATTGAACCCGGGTCTCTGGCGCTGTGAGGCAGCAGTGCTAACCACTGTGCCACCGTGCCGCTGAGCCAAGGGGATGGTTCTGGCTGGTTCAGGGGCGCCTGGGAGGAGGAATCCTATATCAATATAGGTTCTGTTAAGACTTATTATAAAAATAAAACAAAGTATCTAGTTATTTATTTACTTATTTATTTTCTTTTCTCATTTTGTTTTATTGTTAGTAATGTAGGATATCCTATTTTATGTTTTGCTAGTTTGGAGAATAGATTAGTAGTTTGTTTTTAAATTCTATATTGGGGTTGTTATTATATTGTAAAGCAGAATACACTAGTTTGTACTATTTTTGTAGTTTTGTAAAAAAAATTCAAAATTCTTCTTTTTTCATAAAAATATCTATTAAAAAAAAGTGTCAC